>NW_026927468.1:0-304563 GCF_032062105.1 Saccostrea cuccullata | reverse complement strand
TAAATTTGTGGTTAAAGGGAAATAATTAAAAACCGGAAGTGACTTTTTGAAATTTTCGACAGCATTCTGATAGAGAAAATTTGAGCGAAATCCGTTGATAAATGAGTGAGATATGAGGCCTCAAAGTTGCCGTCTAGGAAGCAGAAGAAAAAAAAAAAATAATCTTTACCAACAGAATCAGTAAAAGGTCTTCCGTTGGAAACGAAAGACCTTAATAAGGGTAGGTATGCATTGTCGAAGATAAGAATAGGCACAGGACAACTGTTTGTACCGTTACAATCGCGCCTATTAAAAGTCCCGACGGACACCGCTGTATGATTATTACAAAGATATTAACACGGTAAATAAAGTTGGGTGACGATATATGCATATGTAGATTTGATAAATTATTATCATGTCTTCATGTCGGTTCATGTGGTTTGTAACAATCATCTCCGCATGTCGTTATTTATGAAGAGAAACTAATTGAAAACCGCATTACCGTATATCTGGAAATTTTTACGTCGATTTTATTTTGCGAATTCGGGTCAAAATGCTGTTGATTAATTTATACGTTTCAAATTTATTTTGCGAATGACCAATGCTTTGTTTACATTTTCTTATTGGTGATTTATTTTTAAGAAAAATATTTTTTTTTTTTTGCGAATGCAATGAACTCGCAAATTTGCTAAAAATTTATCTACAGCAAAAATTTCCAGATTTACGGTATTAATTTTAACTAATTAAGTAATTAAATGTTTGTTCGTAACGAGTAAGTGGTCACGAAGTGTTGACATGCATTTCAATAATATGATTTGCATAGGTATATTTTTTCTGTTCTTTGAAATTGTCAGATATAGATTTGTTTTATTTATATGCCAATTTTGCTGTATATTTTCAATCTTCACCTAGAGTTATCGTTCCACTTATACCTCTGTCAACTTCTATAAAGAGGTACGGAAAGCGCGGAGTACGATGGCCAATATCAGCTTGTCTAAAATAAAATTACACGACCTATAATTTTGTCTTTTGTACATGTACATTTCTTGAAATTTGTACATGTACAAAATAAAAAAAAGTTCTTTCGCGAAAAGACAAAATGTACATGTACAATCCTTAAAAGTTGACAAAAAATCTATAGCGGCGTATATCAAAGATTTTGTCACTATAATTATAATTACAAGTACAATTCTTTTATTTGAAATTATTAGTAGCTTTCGTCCGATTCTTGCACTTGACTTCTGATACCCCTTAAACAATAAATCACGTAATAATTAACGTGGATCGGAAGACACAGATATTTAAACAACGATTAAGAGATGAAGACAAAGAATGTGTTTTGATACAAGCAAGTCATTAGAGATGAACCATACGCACATATATCCCAGAAAATAATATATTTGAATTTCATGCAAATCCCAGAATAAACTATTGTGTTACTGAACACAATATAAATCTAATATAAATCTAATTGATATGCTATTCTCCTAACCAGTTTGATAATCTGTATAACGAATGTGCAAATAAGCTCCTGATGATGGCGGATTTGCGGCTAATTTTAAAATATACTATAAAAATCTTAAACCTCGTATATTTCACACCGCCGAAACACTAGATTATATAGTGTCGAGTCAAGTGATTTGAGGTACGTAACTGATGGGAGCCACTTTCTTCGAAAATGTAACAGATAAAAGTTCAGAAACATACTTAATTGATATTTCCCACGTGTCCTTTACGAAGGAACCATTATCTTTTATTTATTGCGTTCAGGGTATCAAACGTCAAGTAGAAGTAAGCTGATTATAACATGAATAAAAGAATTGTAATTGTAATTGTTATTATAGTGACAAAATATTTTATATATACCACTATAGATTTTTTTGTCAACTTTTAAGAATTGTACATGTACATTTTGCCTTTTCACGAAAGAATTTTATATTTTTGTACATGTACAAATTTCAAGAAATGTACATGTACAAGAGAAAAAAAAATCACAGGCCGTGTTAACTTTTTATATTTTTTGTACATGTACAAATTTCATGTACAAAAGACAAAATTATAGGTCGTTTAATTTTATTTTAGACAGGCTGATATCGGTCATCGTAGCGGAGACACGTGAACTATTTGAAATGTTGTTTAAATGGTACACAGGAAGATTAATATTTTTATATTTCTATATATGTGACAATGCTACAAATTCCTTGTCTGTAAAAAAACTATTAATTTAAAAATAAAACGATTTTTTGTAAGTCCTGTATGTGAAAAAATAAAATTAAGAAGGAGATCCATAAAAAGTGGAAGAAGAAATGATCAAATGACTCTGTATGTAAAATTTAATGACAAACGTAAAAAAAAAAACACTTCAGAATTATATCGTTTTCTTTTTCTTTTTTTTTTTTTGCAATTAGTAACATGTACATTATATACTTCGTTTTTTGTTTTTTGGTGTAAACCATATCCTATATATAAAATGACATTTCGACTTTTAAATATGTTTTTTTATTATGATTTGAAAAAAAATGGTTTCTGGTTTTGTATACATGTACATGTACACTGTAGTGTGTTTTAATCGAGGATTCACTTTTATTTTAATACCTGCTTTAAACGTACCATATGAAAGGTTTCTCATTGTATTTAAATTTAATTCTAGTATAATATCATTCTTAATTATACATGTATACTAAAGTCAAACTATCAAACATGGTTGTTTTAATTGAATTTAAAAATTTGAGTCAAACAATAAGACTTCCTCTCTAAAAATAAATATTAACACTATCATTGAACAGTTAAATTAATCACAAATAAAATTATAACAAGATGAAAAATATATTTCTTCTTAGAATACAGATCATACAGTGTAGCGTGGATTCCGAATTCACACGATACAAGGAAAAACAGATAATCGATAAAACAATCTAAAAGGTAAATATATACGAATCTTGATATTTTTTTAAAAAAAACATTTTGAGTGTGAACACAAATACTCTAAAGTTGATATAGAAGAGATGATCGAATTGCTGATTGACAATATCTAAGTGTTTTTTGGGGACCATATATACGAATCATAATATTTCAAAAAAAAAATATTCTGAGTGTGAACACGAATACTCTGAAGTTGATATAGAAGAGATGATCGAATTTCTGATTGTCAGTATCTAAGGGGTTTTTGGAGACCATGTATACGAATCATGATATTTAAAAAAAAACATTCTGAGTGTAAACACGAATACTCCAAAGTTGATATAGAAGAGATGATCGAATTTCTTTTTAACAATATCTAAGTGGTTTTTGGAGACCAAATATCAATTTCCGTGAGTGCCAAATTGCGCCCCCGTGTTACGTATAACCTATTTTTGTATTCACATAAAACTGATTTTTTTCAAAATCTTATACGTAAAAAAAACAAGACATTAGCGGTTGCTACCAATTCGACGTTTAGATTTGTATTATTGACGATGTTTTGTCAATGATCAATGTTAAAATACATTAGTTCTTCCACTTTAATGTTGATACTATACATCCCAGTGGCCTTAAGATAAATGATACAATTAAGTCTGGCATGTCTGTTTCATATTGAGTAGTTTTCCAAAAATGAACATTATTGGTAATCTAACAACAAAGCTTTATGATAAACGTGATTACTTAAAATTCCAGCTTCCCTTACTTATGCAGCAACATACCTTTTATAGCCCCCATATACGGGTTTAATACTCTCAGTTTGTTCGATAAGCAAGAGGATACGAACATTTTCTAAAATGAGGTAAGTTAATGGCAAATAAGTCGTTGAAACAAGAATAAATGTATCAGCAGTCTCGTGAAATGTCATCATTTCGTAAGTGGTCGATTGAATGACCTTTTCAGCAAATACATATATCGTTGAATCAAATGCTGACTGACTTTTTCAAACATTGTTAGGCTATTATTTACAAAATGATTCGACGGCTTTTTCTGTTACTTCCTGATCATGACAAGGGACAAAGGTGGGTTTCATCGCTCGGCAGCGGATGCACACTCCTCCACGACACCTGATCCCACTGATGTTTTATACGTACGTGTTTGTTTGCTTTGTTCCAAAAATTGCATTTGTTTAGTAAGCTTTTGACATTGCAATACTGTTCATCATCTCCATATATTTCATGGAAAACAAGACAGGAAAGCACGATATAACATCACAAAGTCGATACGATAGGATACACTATTTATGTACACAATACGAATGGATGAACGAACGATAGGACACGATAAAATTGTTAAGCGTTTACAGGCCATAGAATTAATTAACATTTTCTTAATCTTAATGAGGAAAATATTAAAAGAAAAATTTCATCTAATTTAGTCTTCTAATTAAGTGAACCTTTTTTTTATAAGACCCTTAATAAAGCATTTTAAAATCAAAACAAACATATATCCCCTTATATAAGGAATAATGTTAAAGGTCACTGACATTAAAACATATAAAGGTCATCCATCAGTCAATCTGTCTAAAAAAAAAGGAAGGAGGAGAAAAGTTAACAAGTCCTTTACTGCATTTTAAGTCCCTGGAATAAGAATTTGACACACTTTGTAAAAGGTCGTAGCAAACAGAAACAATTCTATACTACATAAAAAGTAGCAAAAATAAAAAAAATAAACACATTTTTTAAAAAGTCGTAGGAAAATGGAGATGAACAGTTCTATGCTGCATTATAAATGCCATAAATAGAAAATTGACACAGTTTGTAAAAGGTCGTAGAAAACACAGAGGTGAACAATTCATCAAATTAAGACATTCAGCTAGACAATACAAGATTTTTTCGTCCACTTTTTATCAATCAAATTTGAAATAATTTTTAATATATCGACTAGTTTTATGTGCCTTTTCTGGAAGTGTCATCGACACGGCATTTTTTGTCGGTAAATCTGAAAAGAAAAAAATCTTTTATTTCTTCTGTTGGAAAGTCAATCGATACAAATTGAGTCCTTGTAGACCAACACCTTTGTGTATTATAAAAAAGAGGATTTATTACATTTTAAACAGTGACATACTGTAATGAAACATATGGAGATAACGAACAGTATTCACCTCAAAATTCCATAAAACAATAAATAAAAGTAGGAGCAGAGCAAACACAGACCTTCAAACAATCAGGATTGGGGTTAAGTGCCATGGAGGTGTGAGCATCACCTGCTAACCAGTCACACCCGCTGTGTGCTCCTTGTCATGACTGGGAAATAACGGAATAATCCGTCGTCAATACAGTATATACATGTAAATAATGGACTAACAATTAGTATGAAAAACGTCAGACAGCATTTGACTCTATGATAAATTGTATTTGCTGACAAGGTCATTGTATCGACCATAGAACTTACGAAATGATTACTTTAAACGAAACTGCATGCTCTTGCGTATCGAATCAACGGAGATATATAAATTCTGCATGCAGGTGATGAAGGTATTTTACTGCATAAGTAAGGGAGATTGACGATTGAAAAGTTATAAAGTCATCACGTTTATCATAAAGCTTGGTAATTAGACTATTATTACCGTCTTTTTGAAGTTAAATATCCAAATATGAAACAGATGTGTCAGACTCTGTAGTATGTTTTATCTCAATTAATTATTCAATCATTCAATTATTTAACAATTCTTGATTATTTTTTCCATAATTTTGTATGCTCATAACATTACTAGTCAAGTTGTGAAACATTATGAAATTATTAATATTTTGTGTCTCGTGAAATATGTAAAATAAACTCGGAAAAACTCTAAAATTAGGACTGTGAACAAACAGAAAACTAATTTATTTTATTATGGAGGCCCCTCTCTCTCTTTCTCTTTCTCTCTCTCTCTCATAATTCTTTTCAGAATTTTTCTTACATTTAATATGAACCTCTGCAATACCTGTTTTGTATTCCCCAAAGAACTAAAAAAAAATATTTAGGCAAGCCTATTTATCATTTCTATAATGTAAGTTATGCATTTTTATATGACACGCGGATGTTACCACTGTGTGTCTTGATTATCAAGTCCAAAGTTTGCACGTACTTAAATACTTTCATGCGTTATCAAAAAACAAAACGAACTTATCGCAGGGAGTTTTTTTTTACTTAATTCTATTCAAACATGAGGTTTATTGATCTTAATGGAAGAGTATCACGAAGCTCATCTTTGATGCACTTAATTGGCATTTTAAAAAATTTGCGTCTTTTCATTGATGCTTGTGCCGGTGTAAAGACGAATATTGACCCAAACTGGGGTGTCATTTTTCAACGACAGAAAATGACCCCCATCCGTAGCAAAAAATCATTTTTTGTAGAAAAAGAGCCCTAGAGGTCATTATTTTATATGTTTGTCTTATAAAAAAAATTGACCCCCGTTGAAAAATGACCCCTTTTAGATTGATCCAAAATAAAAAATAAAAACTTAAAATTAAATTGACGTAAAGCATCAAATCGGCTCTAAAATATTTAATTTTAGCGTTTTAAAAAATTTTCACAACAAATCCTTTTTTTAAAACATGTACTATGCATGATACATATCTTTATTTAATTTTCAGTATGATCAAACGGAGTTAGTTAATTCGTGTATATAAAATAGGGCATCCTCGCAAGCTAGAGGTCCTAAGTCAACACGTTGCCGTTGGCCCAATATGCCTTAGAATTTTGACCAAAAAAAAAGGACGTGTAACATGCTGATATCGCGGATCTTTGTCATGGATCTTTGTCATATTATGTGATAATGCCAAAATAGGATAAAAAATAAATTTAAAAAATCGTTGTGTTATTGCAACAGTACTAATTAAAGTTTTCAAAACAATATTAACTAAAGCAATTTTTCTTAAAACAAGTACAAGTTTTTAGTTATTTTAGGCACTGTTATTCATATCCGGAATCTCAATACGTTTTGATTCCATGTCTTATGCACCTTCATCTTGGAGAGCAGTTCATCCAAGCAACTTTTTTAAGATAAAAGAATCAATGAAAATTTGAGGAGAATTAATAAACAAAACAAATTAAATCCTAATAACAACCATTAAGACAAAGTATAAAGCGTAAATTTACTTATCTTGTCATTTGCAAAATTATTTTGTTAAAACACATTCTGATTGTACACATAGATACTCTGAAGTCGACATTAAAAAGATGAATGAGTTTCTAATTGATAATATCTAAGTTGTTTTTGATGACTAGGCCTTCCAACAATCTATTGGAATTCCCATGGGTTCCAATTGCGCCCCGTTATTAGCAGACCTATTTTGTATTCATATGAAGCAGAATTTGTGCAAAATCATCTGCGTGATAAAAAGAAAACACATGTTGTGGCCTTCAACTCAATATTTAGATTTATCGACGTATTGTCAATTAACAATTATTGTAATTTCCATTCTTATGTCGATAGATATATCCTGGTGTGTTTGAGAGAAAAGATACTGCAGAGTCTAATATATCTGTTTTATATTTGGATATTTTACTTGAAAAAGACGTTAATGTTAATCTAACAACCAGGCTCTATGATAAACGTGATGACTTTAACTTTTCTATTGTCAACTTCCCTTACTTATGCAGCAATATACCTTCATCACCTGCAAATGGAGTCTATGTATATCACTTGATTCGATACGCAAGAGAATGCTCTACGTATGAACAATTTCTAAAACGAGGTAAATTGTTGACAAACAAGTTGATGAAACAAAAATATCAGGAGTCTTGTTTAAAGTAATCATTTAGTAAGTTCTATGGTCGATACAATGACCTTGTCGGCAAATACAATTTATCATTGAGTCAAATGCTGACTGACGTTTTTCATACTAATTGTCAGTCCATTATTTATATACTGAATTGACCACGGATTTTTCCGTTATTTTCCGATCATGACAAGGAGCACACGGCTGGTGTGACCGACATGCTTACTCTTCCATGGTACCTGATCCTACCTCTGATGTTTTGGAGGTCAGTGTTTGCTCTGCTCCTAATTTGTATTGTTTTATGGACTTTTGATCTTGAATACTGTTCGTCATCTCCATATGTTTCATTCATGACTTTTATGTTGCCAATATAGTCATATGAGAAGTGGGAATAGTGGTTATCATTTAGTGAGCTCATAGCCCGCAGTGCCTCTAGTTTTGACTGTTTATGGGTTGTTTAGATACTTTACGGGTATATATAAGTATATACATGTATAATAAAAAGGAATGGTCCTCAATTAATTTTCATAATTTGCTTCAATATGAAGAAACGTTACAAAAATGAAATTAAATGTTGTGATTTTCATTTTAAACACTCTACAAAAAAATACACAGAAAAGAATTAAACAAGATTTAAACTAGAGGTACTGTTAGCACTGAGCTCATTAAGTGACATTTTTATTCATTAATAATATGTGTCCGATGAAAAAGTAAAGTAGAAGATGCACAATGAAACTATGTAACAAAGAGTATCATTAGATTTCATTCAGCGGTATAAGAGGAGTTGCGGATAAGAGAGAGGTAACTCAAAGAGTAACAGACAGACGGACATACTTGTTACTATATCACCTCCCGCTTTTTGAGCGGGGGTACAGAATTAGTAATATATAATATTGCTACATTTTTCTGTCAATACGCTGATTCTCCATAACCGAAAAAATAATGTTCACCTAGCCCTTTGGGCTCGATAAATCTTTTACTCCTTTAGATTCTGAATCCTCGCATTGACCTTAAAATAGCAAAAATTGTATAATTTAATGAGATCAAGATATCACCAATTTATTCCCTATTTAGCTCAGGTGAGTATTTTGGCCAATAGGTCCCTTTATTGTTTTTTCTATTTTTTTTATTCCCCCCCCCCCAAGAATTTAACTTTAATCCACAAGGGAGTCATTTTTCTACGGTGGTCATTTTTTTTCACGTGGGTTACATGTATGCAAATTTTAGGATGATGACACTTTTTCTGCGGGCAAAAGGGTCGTTTTTCGCCGTAGAATAATGACCGGGAGTCATTTTTCGACGTCGAAAAATGACCCCCGATCAATATTCTATGGGGGTATTACTCGTCTTTACACTGGAACGATGGAAATCCGAAAAAATAAAAAAGATTAACAGAGGTGTAAAATAGGTTTCCAAGCACTTGAGCCAAATACGTCGAAAGATCAGAGCTTTGCAATATACAAGCCTTAATCTTGAAATAAGTTTCCAAATTTTACAACAGCAAATAAATATAAATCGGATCCGTAATTTAATTGTTAAGAAATGTTTACTTGACATGCATCAACTAATGGATCAAAGTTAACTATAAATATTTAGTATTCCTAGTTAACGCAGATGCCAATCATAGAAGTCAGAAGTACATCTGGTAGATAACTAGTAAATGGCATTTCAATTCTTTGGTAGATCCAATGATTTTGATTACAAATACAAAAAGTTAAATAAAGGACATTCTTTGACAATTCTTTTCATATTAAATAGGAAGAAGACCACGGACTATCCATTCTACTATTACAAGACAAAAATTTTAGACTGGAGTTAGCGACCCATAGGGTACATGTATGTTTTACGTTTTAGGGTACTTTAAATACCTCTAATGTCAAAACTGGTGCCTTCGCTTTAATTCATATTGTGTAATTGGACGTTTAAGCTTGATAATGTAATTAGTCATTATGTTTACATTTCATTATAGATTGACTAATCTAATATATATAATGAAATGTGAACATAATGACTACTCTCTGCATGAAATATATGGAGAAAAGCAATTGAAAGTCCAATAAACAATACAAAAATGGAGCGGAGCAAACATGGACTCCCAAAAAATCAGAGGTGGGATCAGGTGCCATGGATGAGTGAACATTTCCTGTCGACCTGCATTTGATTCTGATCTTTTGAAATTCTCATTGTTGTTCCTTGAAAACAAAAATTTAAGTTTACTTTGAAGTTTTTATTGTAATCAATAAGTAACCTCCTGGAATGTGAAAGTCTGAAATATTAGTTAATTGCGTATATATACAGTATTTACATCAACTTTTGTGCCACTGTTTCTCAAAAGAAGCTATGGCAATTGTTATTCAAGTTCCAATTCTTTACGAACAACTGTTGTACACAGTACAAGATATTAATTAATCTGGCATTATAACTGGAGTATTAAATTTGGAACAATACAAGGAAATTTATTTTTTGCAGATACTTAATTACTTTGGGGTTTTGCTTTCAATCAAGAATATTAAACCAAAACAGAAACATTGAAAAATAAATTCCAATACATTTTCTTAAGAAATATAAAAATTGTGTCTGGGAAATATTTAAATGATGATTTTATTCCTTTATTTATGCAAATACATACTTTACTCGTTAAATATATTATTGAATATATCTTTGAAATTCTAAAAGGTACGTTATTTAAAAAAATATAGTAAAAAGTGGTAAAATGCGTTTGGATGTTGTGTAAATAGTCCCTTGAAATTATAGTCTCAAGGAAATTTGTGTGACCCAAAGATTTTAATCGAGAAAGCGATTCAGTACTATGACAATAGATTTGATTGAATGATTGTATGTTATTTAACGTCCCTCTTGAGAATTGTTCACACATATGGAGACGACACCACTTGCGGGTGGAGAGCTACAAATTTTGTCCTTGCTTGGCACTAAGGGCCATTGACCAGTGAGGGATTTTTTTTTCGAGAAAACGCCTATTGGGACACGGTCTCGTCCGAAGGACCGGTCTCCACGTCCCACAGTGACGAATCGAACCCGCGACGTAAGGATTGATTTTTTTACTTTGCATCTCTAGAGCAGACTCTCTGACCACTGCTCCACGCAGGCGCTCAATAGATTAGAAGAAAATATATTGCATTTCCAAAAGAAATTCCTACCTCTTGATATCTATCAACTACATAGTTTCCTGTACTTAGTATATAAATTCGTATCTGCATAAACATTGAAAAAAAATGTCTCTCAAAAAATTGAAAAAAAGGCGATTGTGAAAAACAATTTTAATAAAGTATATAGGGGAGTATTGTTTATGTTCAGAAAAAGTTCTTATACGAATAGTCACATTTTTTCTTTCCAAATTAGATTTTTAAAGAAATAATCATGTGGTACATATTTAATTAGTCTCCTTAACTGCTTTTGTCCATTGCTATATAGATTCTTAGTGGCGGTTTGTTCCAAATAGCAAAGACTAATTTATTATCAAAGAAAATTTAAAACAAAATACAGTTAATGCTTCTATCAATTTTATTCTTAATGTCGACTTTGTACTTTTTTTCGTTCGGATATCAGAGAAAGCAGAACACACTCGCCAGTATTGTCAGTCCGTCCGTGCTCAGTAATTTGTGTACACTTTAACAAATTAAATACACCAGGTGAAACAGAATGTGTTTGTAGACAGGACACGAGCTCTAATATTGTAAATGTTTACGTTTCATCTGGTGTGTTCAACTGGATAAACTCAGTACACATCTCTGGGTACACGAACTAGATACTGTGAGTTGTTTTTGCCTTCTCAGATTTTTACTATAAATTTTCTGGATTATACCTTTGATATTTTTCATTAGTACACAACAAAACTTCTACTTTTTCTAAAATTCTTTAATTTCTTTAATAAAGTGTACTTTTAAAAAGTGTGAATGTGTCAATCAAATGTTTCATGAAATGCGTAGATTCATCACCTTCCCGATATTATAAGTTTTTTTCATTATTTTTTTCTTGTGAAATGTTACAGCAGCACATAAATCATGCCTTATTATACTGAATAAATGAGAAAATATAAACTATAAATTTGTGTTTAAGTTTTTTTTTATTTCTTTCAATATTTAAGATCCATCACTACTTTGTTTTAGGCTTTAATAAAATGATCCAGATAAATAAAATATATCATCAAACTTTTACATATCTATCAACGTGTAAAATGTGAATCTATACGGGCATTCCAAGTTATTTAAAAATGGAAAATTAAGACTGTCTTTAAAATACTTTTCACTTTATAAGCTCACACATATTTTTACAGAAAATTCCAATTTAACAGGCTCCAATAGCATGTGAACCTCGAACACGTGGCGACGTAGATATTAATGGACCATAAATGATGATTAATTTTAATGATCATAAATAATAAGATTTATTTCCTTTACGAAATAAATCCAATTATTATAGCGATGGTTACTACTATATCTCAGATCCACGCCGTGGATTTGTGCGCGTAATGCCCTGTTATAGATGACGTTCTTGCTGTCACAATATTTGTTACAGTTGGATTGAGAGGTGGATGTAGTTTGTCTCTTAGCTTAAAAATTTGATATAACTGCCAGTTTTTGCCATTTAATCCATTGGTTTATTTTTCATTTATTAGGCATAGGGTTAAGTATTTATTAATCAAAAGAATTCGTGTTGTTATTGTAATATTTTCTAATTTAAACATACTTTAGTCCTTCTGACAAGTTTTGTATCGTCAATATTGTTTTCTTTATAACTGCTGTGGGATCATATTCAATTTGTTTTTGTGTTACAACATATTTATACATCGTATTTTGAGAGATGCAACACAACAAAAGTCGCAATCGATTGACGAAGGAGGGAGGCCAACGGCAACGAATGGGAAAAGGAAATTCGCAGGGAAGGCCAGACTTCCGGGCGTAAAGAAAAGATGCCAGAGAATAAAGAACTCAGAGCCACCTCAATACACGGATCCCGGAAAAAAACAAGGAGGCAATGCCAGACCTTGAGGAAGTTGTTTCTTCAGTAGCGGAGAAAATGCTACCGGAAATCAACAAGAGGATAGAGACGATTTTATCTCAACGCCTTGACACACCATCGACTGAAGGTAGCAAAGTCTCTTCTAGTACATCAACTGACAATGTACAAAATTTATCTAATTCAGATCAAGTCATTTGTTTTGACACCTTTTCTCCTCCATGTTCAATGCCTCAGAGCATAACCAGTGTAAATGATGATCTAGGTATGCATGTTACACAGTCAGTTAAACAAAAAATCATGAAAGGGGGGTTTGTAGAATTGCATACGCTTTTTAATAAGCAAACAGATATTGAAGCACAGGAGAGTAGAGTTCTATTTTCAAATGGTCAACTCACATTAAAACCTGCAAATACAATCAAAATTACAACAATTGATACTTGGTTGGATGCATTTTTTATTTATATGAGTATATATTTGTCAGCACATGTTGATCAAACTCACAGCCTTATCAAATATATGGCTAATGTCAAACTCAGTGCCAGTCGAGTTTCTTGTGAATTAGGTTGGAAAGAATATGACCGACAATTTCGACAAAAAAAGCCGAAGATAACCGTATTTCCTGGGACAAAATCGACCAAGAGCTTTGGCTTCTTTACATAACCCCAAATACTCAATCAGTAAATAATAATTCTCAGGGCAGCTCAAAATTTTGTTATGAATACAACAACAAAGGCTCTTGTCGCATGCAAAATTATCAATAACAACACCAGTGTTTAAAGTGTCAAAACAAACATCCTGCAATTCATTGTCCTGATAAACAAGCGGTACAGAGGACATCATCCTCTAGGGCTTTTCAAGCCCCCTTCTCAATTTTTCGTCATGCAGTCAGGCAGCAAATATTCAACAAGTTTAACACCAATTAACTTGAGTAATATGTGTCCTTATCTGTCAATTTTTCCAAATCAAACTGTTGCTAATGAATTAAAGAACGGGTTTGAATTAGGTTTTTATCTACATTATGAAGGTCCAAGAGTATCAACAACCTGTAAGAATTTAGTTTCTGTGAATGAGCATCCTAAAGAGGTAAAGGAAAAAATTGACAAAGAAATTTCTTTGGGTCGAATAGCAGGTCCTTTCAATCAAGAACCTTTGTCCAATTTAAGGCTATCACCTATTGGATTGGCAAAAAAGGATAGGGGTTGGCGTCTCATTCACCACCTTTCATATCCTTCTATTTTTAGTGTTAATGATTTCATAGAACCCGAAGCTTGTTCTGTTCAATACACTTCTTTTGATGAGTTTTTAGACATGGTAGGGTCACTGGGAAAAGGGGCTTATCTTGGAAAAATGGATGTGAAATCAGCTTTTAGATTACTTCCGGTTCACCCTTCTGACCATCAATTACTTGGTTTCAAATTCAATGATCAATATTATTACGATATGTGTCTACCAATGGGTTGTCCAATAAGTTGTGCTTTATGGGAAAAGTTTGCATATTTTATTCAGTGGGTAGTAGAAGTACAAACTGGAGTTCATACATTGAACCATTACTTAGATGATTTCATATTTGCTAGGGGCACGTTAGAAACATGTAACTTCTTGATGTTTTCATTCAAAAATACCTGCTGCTTTTGGTATCTCTCTTGCAGAAGTGAAAAGAGAGGGGCCAAAATCAGTACTTATATTCCTTGGTATAGAAATTGATACAGATAAAATGGTTATTCGAATTCCTGAAGAAAAAATTATCAATCTGGAGAAATCAGTGCTTGATATGTTACAAAAAAAAGTTACGCTGAGAGAATTACAATCTTTGGTAGGGTCTCTTAATTTTTGTGCTAAAGCTATTCCATCTGCTAGGGCCTTTTATAGAAGATTTTGTGATGCTATGTGTGGAATAAATTACCCAAGTCATTTCATTAGGGTAACAAAGGAAATGAAATCTGACCTTCTTGTGTGGTTAGATTTTATACACTGCAGGTTTAATGGCAGTTTAAATTTCATGACTGTTAATTGGTTGTCTAATGGCCAACTTCATCTCTACACCGACAGTGCAGGTAATCAACATTTAGGATGCGGCGTTTACCTTCATGGGCAATGGGCATATTTTGGTTGGCCAGATAGCTGGAAGAATCCAGACATTATATTATGCATAACATTTTTAGAGTAAGTACCAAATGTCCTTGTAATTTTTTTTTATTTAAGAATGAATTTCTAGACAAGAAGATAATACTACACACTGACAACAAAGCGCTACTTTCCATTTTAAACACAAAATCATCTAAATCTCCTCGAGTTAGGGAATTGGTTAGGCCATTGGTTTTACGTTCCATGGTAAACAATTTTTACTTTAAAGCTTGTCATATAGATGGTTATAATAATGCTATAGCTGATTCTATTTCTCGCAAATAGTGGACCAAGTTTCGAGTTCTTGCCCCCAACTCCGATCAACATCCGATACCTATTCCAGAAGATTTTCTAAAAATGATCTTGGAACTGAAATTAAACGCTTGCCACTTAATACAGTATCAGTAAATACAAAGCAAACATACTCTACTAGTCTAAAAAGCTTTGAGCAATTTAGAATTTTGTATGAACTTTATACTGTTTGGCCCCCAACTGTTCCACACATTTGTATGTTTATTGCTCATTTATCCCTGCAAGGTTGGGCTCATTCTATTATTTCATCCTATATATAAGGAATAAGTTTCAAATGCAAAATATTGAGTTTCTGTAACAACACAAAAAACTTTCTTATTAGAAAATTATTGGAGGGAATCAAAAGGTCAAACCATTCCAAAGATTGTAGACTTCCTATCACAAAACACATTCTTGAAAAACTTATAAAAGCAACAAATTTAGTTTGTTCGTCGAACTTCGAGGCCATTCTTTTTTCAACGGCATTTTCGGTAGCCTATCATGCTTTTCTTAGAATCGGTGAATTTACCTTTAGTAGTTTAAATCAAGCAAATCGAATTATTTCTATTGAACATGTAAAATTTACAAAACATGAAAATTCTGGGGAAAATTTCGTAGAGCTTAGAGTTCCGTTCTCAAAAACTGACCAACTTGGGAAAGGGGCATCCGTATGTTTGAATCAAACAAATAATTCTGTCTGTCCAGTTGACTGGTTGAAAAGGTACATCACCATGAGGCCGAAATTTGACGGTCAGTTATTTAAACATATGGATGGTAATCCTCTAACAAGGTTTCAATTCTGTTCAGTATTAAATAAGTCTCTCGAAATAGCCGGTCTTCCAAACTCAGAGTACAAGTCTCACTCTTTCTGTATTGGTGCCGCGTAAGATGGTTTCTCTTACGGTCACTCAGAAACAGAAAGCACTCATGGGAGTTGAACATGGTGTAAAATAAAATATTTGATCGGGAGGTTATGTGAGTGAACAATATTATTATAATTATTATTTCAAATACAGACAACTGTTTCAGATTTTTTGAGTTGCAACAATCTTGAGAAAGACAGTACATTCAGAGACATTAGATAGCAAAAAAATGCATGGGCCATAATGCTTGCCTGCCTACATTAGTCCTTTTTAATACCCCCTACTTGAAAAGCGGGAGGGTATTTATCAATCGGGATTTCCGTCCATCTGTTTCTTACGCTTTAGGTACAACCATCTCTTATCCGCAACTCCTCTTACACCACTGAACGAAATTTTCATAGAATCTTTATTACATATTGCCGTTGTACACCTTCTATTGCTTTAATTTTCATCCTACACATATTTTGGGTTTCCCTTTGCAAAACATGGACACTGCCATTATATTCATATTAGAGGCGGTTGATCATTTATATAATTCACTGCTCACAGTCTTCAAATTTGTAATATATATTTTTCCTCAGCACCTTTACCCATGTGTTATGAAAATTTCAGTTTCGCAGGAATAATATCAATGTTGATAAAATGTGGATTTTAACACGGCGTCCTTTTAAGAACTATCAGGTTTGATATTAAACTTCACTGTGAATATAAATGTATTTCAATCACACGAACATTTTACATGGAGTGCGTCAGAACTTAATCTTTTTTAATATTGTGGGAAAAAAAGCAATACCAAGTTAAAAACAAACATTTTATGACCAAACATAAAAATAGTGGTATATGTGAGAGTTTGTGTGCTTACAAATTATCTGGTATGTAAATGAGGTTTTCCTTTTATTAAAAAAAAAGATATACTTCATTTTGTTTTTTTTTTAATCGGGATTTTACGAAAACATCGATGTCCGTTTTTGGTTTTAACATTTATTACAGAGTACTAGATTTACCGCTTTTGGCAGGTGATACTGCTGATTTAGTAATAAATACCAAGTTTTCTAAAGTTTTTATGCATTGATGAATTCAATTAAACTAAGAAAATGTTCATGAAAAGTTTTAATAAATTGTGTGCACCGGTAAAACAGAAATTGCTAAAAATCCGGTACCGTCGGGCGTCGGGAAGACTAGATTTACCGCTTGCCGTCATTATGTAGAGTTATCGTTCGTATCTCTTTCAGTGTATAACGCTACACTAAAAAAGAGTTCCATTACGAAAAATTTTTGAGGTTCTTTATAATTTAGTTTTACTTTGAACGAAATCTAACATTCAAAATAAGATTATTTTATCATTACGTATACTTACATTATGAAAATTAGATCAATTCAGGAGAAAATGACATGAACTATTTGTGGCGGATGTTTATGCATGTTATCTGTTGAATATCATCGGAGTAAATCGGTCGACACAGTAGCCTCGCTTTCGGCTCTATATAATCAACACAAATTACTGCGCATGTTAAATGGGTGATGACCATGGGAGATTGAACATAGTTCAACTCCCAAAAAGCAAGGTAGATGGAGTTCAGATGCCTTCAAAAGGTATATTAGGATTTAGTAATGTCCTTGATTGAATTTTTCATATTTTATATAGGAGATGAAAAGGTTATTTGGATTGTTGGTTCTTCAATTATTAAATGGGCATTCTACTATGCAGGAAAATCCTTTGATGGTGTGGATTTAGGTTTAAAACGAAGAAATTACAGAATATTTTGGCAGGGAAATTACAGAATATTTTGGCAGGGAAAGGGAGGTATGAAATGGTTTGACCTCATTCCAAAAATAAATCTTTTGTTACGTTATGAATCACCTCCAGAAATCTTAATTATTCATTATGGAGGGAATGATATAGGTAAAATTCTATTGTTGCAACTACGGTCCAATATGTGTTCAACACTCAAAAAACTTGGAGCTACTCCTCACCACAACAATTGGTTGGTCCAATATTTTGCCAAGAATTTCATGGCGTTTTAGTTCAAACTCAAAATCTTAAAATCTTGCTACTGTTATACTCAATAATTTTATGAATCAGTTAGTTACTGTCAATGGTGGGTTCTTTCTCAAATACCCAGAAATTACTTGGGATTCAAATGAAATGTTTAGTAGTGATGGAGTTCACCTGTCGTATTTCGGTAATTGTTTCTTGCTATACAACTTACAAAGGGCATTACAAGAATGTTTTTCTATAAAAGGTTAAATATGTAGTTTGAGCTTCAAGATGTGGCCACGCCTACACATTTTTTTTGCGTCTCTCATTCCACCTAACTTCGTTGGCGGTGGTTGTCATTTTCAACGGACAACCATTTGGCGGTTTTTCGAGACGCCTTCCATGATTCAAGTATTTTTTTTTACAACTTCTGCTGAGTATCTGGTAACCCAGTACCAGCTTGAACGTTTTCAGTTTTCAAATCTTCAGGACTTTATAAGGATAAGAATGTAAAGTTTATAAGGATAAGGATATAAGGTTTATAAGGATAATTATATAAGGTTTATAAGGATAAGGATATAAGGTTTATAAGGATAAGGATATAAGATTTATAAGGATAGGGATTATTAGGAGTTATGTTATAACGGTTGATAAAGTATATATTGTATAATGTAGGTTGTGGCCACAATCGCCAAATAAAAAATAAATGATTTTAAGAAATTATATTTGTCTTCATCGTCTTTAATAATAAGATTTATTTCCTTTACGAAATAAATCCAATTATTATAGCAATGGTTACTACTATATCTCAGATCCGCGCCGTGGATTTGTGCGCGTAATGCCCTGCTATAGATGACGTTATTGCTGTTAATCTTTGACGTCACAATATTTGTTACAGTTGGATTGAGAGGTGGATGTAGTTTGTCTCTTAGCTTAAAAATCCCACCCTTTTTTTATTTTACATTATTAATGTATTTGTTCAAATGGTCCACAATAATAGTATATAAATAAAGCCCTTCGATGAGGTCGATCCATAGATATATCGACTTCACAGAAAAGCATATCGACCGAGCACGAAGTGCGAGGTCGATATGCTTTTCTGTGAAGTCGATATATCTATGGATTGACCGAATTAAAGGGCTACATTTGTTATATTATTTTTTCCAGAGATTGACAAAATCTCCATTCGTTTGTCTTTTTTAACATTGAGAGACTAGAAATTTAAAATCGAGAATTTCAGAACTTGAATTTAAATCCAAACATTTTTGTTGCATTTTATGGTATAAGTGGAGGAAAGCTGACAAATAATTTCCACTTGCAGGCATTAGAACAAAAACTTAGGCACATTTCTCCGGACTTCCTCATCTTACATTTAGGTGGTAACGATCTGGACACAACTTCGGCTGATGAAACATACGCTTATGAGTTATGTTTACGACTTTGTATTGCAGAAACATTTGCCCGTCGTTTCAACATTAAAAAGACAATTGTTTGTCAACTGATGCCGAGATATCGGACGCGGGTATTAGATATAAATATTTATAATGAACTAGTAATAAAATTCAATAGAGTATTGAAGAGGGAGCTGGTAGGAAAAAAACTGTTTGCATCACTGGAATCTAAAAGGTGTCAAAAACAGCGAGCGTCCAGTATTTTGCGACAGAGTCCGTCTAAACAACGAATGGGGCACGCGAATTTACTACAGGAATTTGCGTGGGGCA
This sequence comes from Saccostrea cuccullata, assembly GCF_032062105.1. Taxonomy (NCBI): domain Eukaryota; kingdom Metazoa; phylum Mollusca; class Bivalvia; order Ostreida; family Ostreidae; genus Saccostrea; species Saccostrea cuccullata. The sequence goes on along the minus strand of NW_026927468.1, from coordinate 284,960 downwards.
ATTATCCAATGTTTAGAATAAGATTGTGTAGCAGGGACATCTATGGTCCGTCAACATAAGCAGCATATTTTTCATTCAGGTTCATTTGCAACTAAAAAAGATAAGTCTATTCAACATCTGCACGATCTCAAGCAAAATTATGAATTGTAATATGTAATGATTAGTCTTATTTATACGGTTAGTGGACACTGATTTACAATCATGAATGATAATCAGAAGGTCTGCGTTTAATTACTGCATATTATATTTGAGATCTCAATTATATGAAATGTCATGTGAAATACGCTACTTAAACTCTGTACGGTACAAGTGGTAACATTTTATGTTGGTATCTGATACACTGTGAGCTGGCACAGTTGTAAACGAACATTCCCGAAAGTATGAGTTTGCTCAGTGAGCTGGCACTAATGCATCTCATATATATGTTGATACACGTACTGTTTGGAATGTGCTATGGCACATACTTTATGTATTTGTGTGTACGTACGTGTATTATGTTTCTATGTTCGGGCACTATGATAATGTACGATATGTTCTGATACAAATATGATTTGTGTGCAGACACTTTCAGTTACTCACTTGTGCATATGCGTACATTGAGTAGTTATGTCGTCATCTTTTATTCAATGAATTCAATTGAGTATGAGCGCTTTCACCAATGAATATGAGCAAGATGAGTATAGACATGTACATGTATGTTGGACTCAATCATCTCCTTGTCAGGAATTTTTAAAGGCCATGTTTACACGAGCGCTTGGTACATCTTCATTGTGCCAGAGCAAGCGGATCTGTAATCAGGCGAAGATTCCTGACGGGAAGTTGGTTTGAGTTTACAACATTGTGATTTGTATGATATCACTTATTAGTATTGTATTTTATTCAAGGTAGGAACATGCCACCTAAGAGAAAAAGGAGTCGGGCGACAAAAGCTGCGGAGCCAACAGAGCCTCAACCAAAACGCAGTGAACTGTCGAAGGACCAGGAAATCGTGGATTCAATCCAGCCATACCTGGTATTACGAAGGCGGTAATGGATGAGATATCCAAACGGCAGACTAGTACTGACACCGCTATAACGCCAAGTCCTTCAGAGTGGGGAAGAGGCCAATGTCAGTGCTGTGGAGCCTACGGTTAATCTGGGTATTTCAAACACTTTCCCTAAAGCCCCAGAAAGTATTTCAAAACCTCTAGCCTTAGGCATTGATTCTGAAATTAAATCAAAAATATGGGCAAACGAATTTGTCGATTTTGGCACTTTACTAAAGCCAACTGAAAAACAAGTAAAATTTTCCATCGAAGAGGATGATGATGGCTTAACATTTGTAAAGGAAAAATCCACCCCTCTTAAGATTGAAATGTGCGACTATTGTTCAGAAACTTGCATACCAGTCTACTGCGTCAGCAGCCATTCATTACGACAAAACGTTTCGTCAGTGGAGAGAAATATCTCCAACCAAACTCCCATGGGATCAATTAAACGCTGAATTGTTTCAAGAGGCATTGGCATCCGGTTTGCAGTCAAAGTTGAAGGGAGTAACACAAAAACCTACTTTTCGTCCCTTTCAAGGTACCAAGGGGAGGACAGGGAATAATAAATTCTTATGTTACAACTTAAATAATGCCGAACAAGGAATTTGCTATAGAAAAGATTGTAGATTCTCCCACATATGCCAACGCTGTGGTGGAGAACACAGTAGAAAAACTTGCCCATCAACCCCAAAATTCCCTAAGGCAGCAAACAAAAATAAGCAAATATCAACCTCTCAAATCGGATCATCAGAAAGTAAACAGTCAACCCTTAAAGTTACGAAATAATCCTTTTGATATATTAACTCCCGTGAACCCTCAACGGTTACAACATTGGCTATCAGAATACAATGAGAGTGAGAAAACATTTTTAATTGATGGCTTGACAGAGGGTTTTAAAATTCCTTTACAAGGTGTTCGTGAGCAGAGGTTTTGTAACAACTTAAAATCAGCTGATCAAAATTTATCTATAATCCTTCAAGAAAAAATAAATAATGAGGTACGTTGTGGTCGAGCAGCGGGACCTTTCATAAATACTCCATTTAACAATTTTCAGTGTTCACCATTAGGTTTAGTGCCCAAAAATCAAGAAGGGGAATTTAGAGTAATACATCATTTGTCTTATCCTGAGGGCCAATCTATAAATGATGGGATTCCGCAGGATATTTGCTCGGTTCAATATCAAACCATCGATGATGCGACTAATTTATCAAAACAACTTGGAAGGGAAGTTTTGTTTGCAAAGACAGATATTGAAAATGCCTTTAAAATTATTCCAGTTCATCCATCAGATCGCAAATTGTTGGGTTTTAGAGTAGGAGGTTGGATTTATTTCGACAAGACCTTACCAATGGGCCTAAAAGATTTAGTCCTGCATTGCAATACAATATTTTTTTCAAAGCAACACATATTCCAGGTGTACTTAATGTAGCTGCTGATCGCTTTTCTCGCTTGCAGGTCCGGGAATTTCAGGACCTATGTACAAATATGGACCCAGTGCCATCAGCAGTTCACCCAACAATGCTGATACTCTGAAAGATATAGCGGCAACCATTCTGAAGAATTCATTCGCTCCTACATCAAGGGCAGCTTATGAAAAAACATTTGCTTTTTACGCTGACTTTATGTCAACCTACTTTCCTAATGTCTCTTTACTGCCCCCTACTACTGAGCATTAGGCACATTTTATAGCTTTTTGTTTTCAAAGTAATATCGCAGCATCGACCTTGAAAACTTACATTTTGGCTCTTAGTTATAATTTCAAAGTTCAGGGTTTGAAGATCCATCACAACAACTTTTGATTCGCAAAATGCTACAGGGATATCAAAAGTTCAAAACTGTAGGAAGTGACACAAGATTGCCCATAACAACGTCAAATCTGAAACAGCTTGTGACTTCTTTGGACAAGTTAGGCATTTCAGTTTATCAATGCAGTATGCTAAGAGCAATGTATTTCCTGGCTTTCCATGCTTTTTTAAGGGTTGGTGAAATAAAAGTTTCGTCTTCTACGAACGTTAAAAATGTATTAAATCTGGCTACTGTAAAACTCGTTTCGGATAAACTAAATTCAGGCGAATTTCTTGAGATTACAATGGATAATTTCCAAACATAGTGCAGGCAAACATATCCCCACGTTGATTCTACAAAGAATCGAATCAGAAGAGCAATTTTGTCCTGTTCAGGCTATTCAGCTATTTCTTAGAGTTAGAGGCCAGTTACCAGGCCCTTTGTTTGCATATCCAAATGGTGATGGATTACTAAGACAACATTTTACAAATTATTTGCAAATGTCTCTTAAATGGGCAGGGCTAAATACGAGTCGTTATAAGGGGCAGAGTTTTCGAATAGGAGCTGCGACATGCGCTGCAGCAATGGGGATTTCAGACGAAAAAATTAAACGAATGGGAAGATGGCATTCCGACGCTTTTAAAAAGTACATAAGAATCCCGGTGCTTCATATTTAGATCAATTTGATCATGGGGTCATGGGTCTCTGATCAAATAGTATCATTTAGTATTTCACCCCTTTATTTCTTCGCGAACGCATAGATGAAGGTCAGCAGGTGTTTGAACAGTAGTGTTCCTTTCGGTTAATCTGTATATATGTTGCTGTAGGTAATGACTTTCAGACTTTTGAAATTTGACACTGGGTCTTGGGGACATGGGCCTCTGATTCCACAATGGCTAATGAACTATGGCTAAGAGTTTGTTGTCATTTGAAATTTGACATGGGGACATGGGCCTCTGACTTCATAACGGATAATGTAGCTTTGCATGAAAGCATTTTGTTACTAATTGCTGCACGAATAATATGAAAAGTTTCGTCATGAGGACAAGGGCCTCTGACAATTCTTAAAAGGAAAATACTGACCATTACTTGTACATCATTTAAGCACTTCTGTATAACACAAATGTAATTCGTATTCTATATGTGAATGTTACCATATCTCATATTCATTGAAGACAATAGTTTTGGGTGGGGTTTATTCATTGTTTCACCTTACACACAATAAGGTGGCGATTTTTTATGCCCCACCTATGATAATTGGCTTAACAAAATGTATTTGTTAATTTTATGCACATGTTTTTTATGATTGTGTAATGTTTGTCATTTTGTTTAATTAGTATTTTTGCATGATTTGTCTCGTCATTTATTAGATCAAAATAAATGGCAATTTTCAATTCAAACTCTCTTCAATTTGTTTTTACAATATCAAACGAAGCAAAACTATTGTCAGTGTATTTGCATAAAATCTTAATTTACAATATTAAATCAATTTATGTAAAACATCTGACATGGCAAGAAGAACAACTCTGATTTTTCTCTTCACCAGTTTACATTCCTGTAATCTGATAATCTCTTATCAGCAACTGACCAGATTCTACTAATTTTGCGCACGCCTTCATTCTTCCAGCGTGCATTGCCTTGTCAACATACATTCGCCAGTCATCTTGATTTGTTTTTCCCACCGTCCCACCCAAAAGCTTTTTACTTTTATGTTCTTGCTATGTTTGATGAGAGAAATAAATTGAACGATTTAAATCATTTTTGTTCTTGTGAGTATGTAAGAAGATTAATAATTGCGATACTAGTGTTTAGGAAGGTTTAAAACTGTATGGGCGATTTTTTATGCCCCACCTATGATAAATGGCTTAACAAAATGTATTTGTTAATTTTATGCACATGTTTTTTATGATTGTGTAAAGTTTGTCATTTTGTTTAATTAGTATTTTTTCATGATTTGTCTCGTCATTTATTAGATCAAAATAAATGACAATTTTCAATTCAAATTCTCTTCATTTTGTTTTTACAATATCAAACGAAGCAAAACTATTGTCAGTTTATTCGCATAAAGACTAATTTGTCTAATTAAGTTTTGTATTGATTTTTGAAAATACATATCTATTATATGTTTTAACATAAAGTAGATTCTTCTTCAGGGCAATCCTATGTCTTACTAAGAAGAAGGTATGGTTTTAGCTTTATTGCGCCCTAAAATGTAATGACATCAAAAAGTTTTGAAACTGGCTTAAATATTAGTTAAATAAATGACTCTGATAAATCAGGAAAGGATATGGCATGAAGGTTTACCATTGTGCAAATATGATGTCATTAATGTAAAGCATTTCTCTGTTTTCAACAGAAAAAGCCTCAAAATGACACATTTCAAGGGTGATTTTCCTTTAGAAAACAGTGTCCACAGCTGTCGCTCACGTTAATTTTTTGACATTTTGTGCAAAATTCAATAACAAATCATATATCTCAAGATCTTTGTGGGCGAAGCCTGTGGACAATGTTATCTGAAAGAAAATTCCATTGAAAATTGGTGTCTTCTGCAACTTTTTAAGAAAATACGGGAAAATGCACATGTTTATGACGTCATAATTAGCATTTAAAAACACATGTGAGAAAAATGAATTGTATGATTTTTCTGCATTGAATTTCAATTAATTAAAAAGCATGAGTTTTCAACTTAACACCAGTTTCATTTTTTAGAAAATCACAGGGCAAAATTTGTATGGAAACCATACCTTCTTCTTATTACAGAACATCACAATTATAAATAAAGAGTTAAAGTACAAGTTTTTGTAGAGAAATCAAGTCATACTCTGTCTTACCTGTTTAGAATTCAGCAATAAATGTTGTTTTACAGAAAATTATTTCCATATTTAAAAGCATTAAGTCAATATGCATTTAAGAATCTATAAATAGTAACTCAAGTCTTTATGCTGTTATATAATTAATCATGTGATCAAGTTTGAGCCAATCAGAGAGCTTGGAATATATAAGAAAAATAATATTATGAAATAAAAAAAATCTAGTTGCGATGAAAACATCACGTGTATGTGTCACTAATAAGCAAACTATCTCCGTTTTTTTTTTAATTCAAAAGGACATTCACCGCACTTCAAAGTGAATAAAGAGAAACGAGGAAAAATAACCCTTAGCCATGTTCCATATAGAAGACGTAGAACATACAACTTCGCACAGCTGCACATTCATGCTGGTAAAAAAGAGGAGGAAAGGTTCAGAACACTCTATAAAACAAAAAATTTTATCCCATGGAGGTATGACAAGGATTATTTTAAGTCCTAAATACAACAACAAAAGATTCTGAATTTCATTTTCGTTTACATGTCTTGGCAATTGAATGTAGAAAAAAATCTTTTATTCAAATTAGAGGAATAACGGTAAAAGCGTTAGATGCATAAGATTATTTTTATGTAAAATAAAAAGATAGAAAAAGAAAAAAAAAAAAACGTCTTAACGGTTGCTTCTTTATATTGCACAGAATGGTAGTTATTTCTCCTTTAATGCATGCAATGGATTTTATAAGTCATGGTATTTTTTTTCCTTTCAGGCTCACTTGGTGTTTTATGACACGAGGTACAAAAACATAACATACGCTAAATTTAGGCCAGAATGATTGGTTGTTCTATCGGTAATGATCAAGGTAAGTACATTCATCAAAAGATTTTTGGCATTTAACATTAAAAATGTGGAAATACCGTATGTCAAAATATAAAGATAAAATTAATTATTACGATATACAATTAAGAGAATATATTTGTAAATGTTATTCTGGTTTTACTACACAGTTGTAAAAAAAACATTTTAAATTTAATTTCAGTTGAAATAATAAATCATCTATCATGTTTCAAGGTACAACATGACAATGACAACGATAGATAGGAAGAAGATGAACAAGGACATATAAGAGACCATAAAGACGTTTGAAAAATAATATTATTAGATTAGTTATCCATAAAAACGATATTTAGGGAATTTGTAGAAATTATGTTTGGTCCAATTATTGGTTTGAAATATATACCAGGTAAAATGAGGTGGGGGTATTACATGTATGATAGGACTTCTCATAGCTTTTCTCATTTTAAGAAGATATGTCAAGATTGTTTACTATCCTCATACTGGTCTCAACATTGAAAACATCTACAAAATTTAGATATGTTTTACTTATTAAAATGACTAATTATGATTTTGCTATACATGTATTTGAAAAAATCTCATTCGAAACAAGCTGAGGAAGCCTTCATATAATGTTTGCTGATTATTAGTTTAAAAACCCATCGAAAATTTTTCACTTATTATTCGATGCATCTACGTACATGTACAGGCATATACATCTGCTGGAGAGCTTTAAATTCAGATTTGTACTAAGACCTTAGGGCCATTGAGCAGTAAGAGATTTATTTGTTTGTTCTAGCACTTGCTTTGGCATGGGACCTCGGTGTATACATACGGTCTCATCCGAAGGACCGGTCTTCACATCATTGTTTAGGGATTGAGTCTGATACGTACAATGTAAGGATCAACGCCCTACACCGCAACTCTGAAGCAAAAGTTTTAACAATTGTTCCAGGGGCATCCATTTGTACGAACAAATCAAATTTAAAACTATAGTTGCCTGATGTGGCTCTTCATACCCTCAAGTATCATGATTTAAATAAACTTGAATCTATTCTACCTGGGGACGCTTTCATATGAATATAAATCTTTTAAGAAAATGTGTCAAGATCTGTCCTTTCTTTTCCTTTATAAAGTTTTTGAGTCCTTATCTTCTCTTAAGATTAACCAATTTAATCCACATTGTACAGGAGGATGTTCCTTACAAAATGACTTGATATTAAATTTTTATTCTTGACAAGGGGATTGTTTAAAAGAAGTTTTCCTATATAATCCAATGTAAGACTTTCATCGACTGCTATAGTCGCGCTCTAACCCAGCCAGGGTAATAGCTTCTTAAAAATGGTGAAAAAGCTTTTTCCGTCTTCTTTCGTTTGACCTTTCCAAGTTGTTATTGAGAAGAGGCATCAAACTTCCCATCAAATTTTCACTAGTTATTTATAATCCAGGACGGGTCTTCCCTCCTTGAATGAGTGTGTGTTGCTTAATTAAAATGCTTGATTTTAATTTCTTTTTTCCTGGGAATGCATTTGGCAAGTTAAGTCGAAAATTGACCAAGTTGTTAATATAAATATTAAAGTTAACTACAATGGATAAATTTTATTTAAAAGCCCGTTTGAGTTTTCAGCTCATGATCAGGTGAGCTAGATGCATTTAGCTTTTTTTTATTCTTTGTTCACACAAATTCATCAGAAACTGTTTCTTTTTAAGATTTGTAACAAAGGGCACGACAAGGACTATGCACGTCATTACAACAGAAGACGCTACAAAGGGGTATTGTAAAACTTTTACTTGTACAAATGTTTACAATGCATTTTGTAAAAGTAATAGTTAAATCGGAAATCTTTCTTTATTTTTGCATATAGAGATTCATAATTTGCTAAAACATGTACATTTTTTTCTTCAGCATCGTCGTTGTAAAGTGAGGTTTGCTAAAACGCTGAGCGAAATAATGACTACATACTACAGGAAAATAAGGATGTATAATGGTAAAGGATATACAATAGAGACACGAGAAACACGTAAATCATGTCATATATATGTGCATATATAACATATCAAATAACATTGATTATGATAAAAAAAAATGATCTGCAGAGAATGTTAATTACCCAGTTAAAACTACGCTTTCTTTACCATCAGTATAGGTTGCCTGTTTCATAAAAAATGTTAACTAACAGTAAAATGTTATATATTAGGTTATTTTTATTTTGTCAAACAGCTTAAAGGTTCTTTTTGCATAGAATATCTGACAGTGTGTGAACACACAAAAAAATAAGAAAAATCTTTTGTAGAACCGCCATGTCATCCAGAAAAACTTCAACAAAGTTTCATTAAAGAACACTGCATAATGAATGTTGGTTCCTCACATGCGGAAGTCTCATTATGTGGAATATCACCTCTGGACGTCCTCCCCTACGATCGTAGATTTTATACATATAAGGGATCGTTAACCACACCCCCATGTTTTAAAACTGTACAATGGATAGTTCATAAATGTCCAATAAAAGTAACACGCGAGGTAATACATAAGACTTTCCTTTATTACTGAAAAACTACAACTTAAAATAAATAAAGAAATCTTAAGTTTAAAAAAATATATTCCATACCCCGATATTTCTTGTGTTATTCTTTTAAAAACATTCTTCTTTTTATACAATCCGATTCAATGGAAGCACATCATCTTTGAATCTGTTATATTAAAACAAATGCATTTCTAGGCATTTCAAGCATTAAGGAATGTTCAGGATTCTCATCATGATCCGCTGTCAGAAATGGGAATAAGAAGACCACAACAGGTAAGTGTAAACTTCTATAAAACAGAAGCATGAGTAATACATGTTATAGACAGAAAAGTTACCTAATAGCCAATATAACGTTATTTAAGAATTTTTCTGATAAATGTTAGATGTGATTAAAAGTTAAACTTCAAATTAAGTGCACTAAAATGATACGATAATAATTATTTTAAAAAATGAGTAACATAAAAAAGGACTTGAAATTGAATTTCAGTAAGAAGAGCTCGGGTGCGTGTGGCATGAAAACAAAAGCTTTATTTTAAAAAGAAAAAAAATTCTGAAACTCTCAATATATACTGTAGAAGCACAAATTTTCGTGGGCATAAAATTTCGTTGTTTTGTCTTCAAAAATAGTTTCATGGGCATTTAATTTCGTTGTTGTGAAAGTAACCCTATTCAATATGTAGTTATATAAAATTTCGAGTGGGATTTAGTTTCGTTGAATATTGTTAACAACGAAATAAACGAAATTTAATCCCCCACGAATATTTGTGCTTTTACAGTAGATCGATCGAGGTTATACAAGTACATGTTGGAAGTAAAGCAGATGTAGTAATACAATGGTTCTTTTAGATATCTCCATTTGATGGTATATTAAAGGAATGGCTTTCTAATTTTTTGGTTTCCTGATGTGATCATTCGAGTAGTTTGCGTGATAATTTGCGTAAACGCGGAGGGCGTTTATGCATTAAATTATAATGCAAGCTCATCCATTGATCATCGTCATAAAACCAAGAATCTGACAGTTATTCCTTATATTTACATGCTCTTGATTCCGCACATTCGTGTCATACAAGCCCTGCTTCTGTTTCTATTTGTCTCGGCCTGCACGTGATTTGTTTTAACCGCGCCTATCGATGATCAGAAGATCTATGTGAAAATAAAGTATTTTAACAATTTATAATTTTATATCGGACGAAGACATTGGAATGTAAATATATCAGATTGCAATGTTAAATATCCTGTCCATCACCAAATAAGATATAGTCCTTAAAAGTAATAAAATATTAACATGTAGCTCATTAGGGAAACATGATATGTACATGTATACTACCTGTATCATACAATGTACATGCTCATATAAGTTAAAGTAATTTTTTTTTTCTACAGAAAAATAAACATCCTGTCTTCAAAAACTTCTGATGAGATTTGAACACACATGGTCTATCATCGGGTTGGTAGATACATGAATCTAAAGAAAACATATTTTTTTAAACTTATCCATGATCACATAATTGCAGTTTCTGGTAATTTTAAAATTATTTAGAAATAAGTGAGTTGTTAATACACAGAACTTGTAAATACATGTTGATTACTCCTTTTTTTTTATTAAAAGACAATAAATTGTTTGCTTTCTTTTTCATTTTGTTTTATTATCATTTTTACTCTCCTGATATTATAGAAGGCTCATTCAGCATTTGCTTATTGTGTATTGATCTACTATATGCAAATGTTCATATTCGTTTTTTCTCTTTGGTGTTTATCTCCTTGCTATTTACAATGATTACTTATCTGAGTTTATTACAAATAAAAACAATGGAATTGTTTTTAAAGAAGCATTAAATCTGGTTGGCGAAATAAGCATACGAAACACAAAATACATTTTAAAATGCAAAAAAATCCCATCTATTTCTTTCGATTTTTACTTCTGTTTTTTCTTTTAATTTAATTTTTTATATATATTTTCTCCCTGTTTCTCTTTGTACCATGGATTCTTCACAATCGTCAACATAAATTTCTGTTAGAAAAGCGCTTCTTTAATTCAAAACATTTTTTATATTTGCTCAAATCTTAATTGCATATCTTAAGATTTTTATACTTTATAAAATGTATGATATGGGTTTTCTTTTTTAAAGAAGAAGCTACATATATTTAAACAACAAAACAAGGACCTGTCAAAGATTTCCCTGTAAATTCAAAATCTGCACCAGTGCAACACTAGTATTTGATAATATTATTTGATTTCTGAAAAGACGTCAAAAAATTTTAAATGGTTAACTTTTCAAGTATTTTTAAAGATTATTTTACTTATCTTTCTTTTTTTTTTTCGTTTAGCTTTCGTACTAAGTTCCCTTGTGTTAAGGTCAAGATCAAGAAAATTACTTTAATCTAATTTTTGGTGTTAGATCCATTATGACGTCGTAATCAATGTCATATTTCTTTTACCCGTACTTTACGATTCAAATAGAATTATGTACAAAATAGAGTATTTTTATTGAATTCAATTTGAAATCATTTGAAAAGTTATCCCGATACCTATATTTAGGCCTGTCAACTTTCCCCTAGGGTTCGCCGTTAAGAACGATAACTCGTTGCTGAAACTTGTTGAGAGCTGGTCCGAGGTTTCTAACTGTTTATACGCAAATCAGTTTTTAGCATTCCCCAGGTGATTTTTTTTTGCTGTCAATAGAATCCAGTGGTTTTAAAATTTAGCACTAATGTTAAATTTATTTACTATATAGTTGTGGACACCGTTTAAGGTCAGACGCTCAATATCTGTTTTGTATATCTTCGTAATGTATGAAAAATATTCAAAATCTTTATAATATTCTGATTTCTAAACCAGTTTCTAAACTTTTTTACAAAACACTTAAACATTTGAAATTGGAAAATTATTTTTCTTCCCAAAAGAATTCTAGAAGGAACACTTACCCCTGGTATCTTGCAGAATTGCCTGGTAAGGTACCTCAATTTTTTGTGAGTAAACATGTTTAAGTAGCAATACTTCAATGACAAAATCCATGAAAAGATTGTCTATTATTAAGGAACGTCTCGTCTGACCTTAATTAGATATAAATAAAATTTTAAATTAAAATAAAAAGTTAAATCTACCCTCCTAGCTAGGTAACACAAATACGATAATTAATTGTTGCATTTACTTATATATATATATATATATATATATATATATATATATATATATATATATATATATATATATATATATATATATATAAAAAACTTGATATAAATAAAGCGCTAATGCTTTACTTTGTTGTCTTCGTGTTTTCTTTTTAATTATTTTTACTATATATGCTTACATATTTACTATATATATATATATATATATATATATATATATATATATATATATATATATATATATATATATATATATATATATATATATATATATATATATATATATATATATATATATATATATAATTACCGTCTATATATATATATATATATATATATATATATATATATATATATATATATATATATATATATATATATATATATATATATATATATATATATATTATATATATATATATATATATATATATATATATATATATATATATATATATATATATATATATATATATATATTTATATAGGAAGCGCAAAAGTGCGCACAAAAACATGTCATTAGATTTTCTTCCTCATAACAGTCGTCAAAATAAGTTTAAAATATTAAATAAAGTCTGTTCTCCATTCATTTGACCCTGTTATTTCAGGTAGAGTGAAGACATTCTCTTTCTTTTGGTCAATGCTTTTGTGTACAAAACAATGTAATGAACCCTTTTGTGTACATAACAATACCAATGTTGAAGTAGCCTATATGTCATTTCTGTAAACGATAACTTAAAAATCGGCACTTAGTTTGTCATTTTTAGCACGTGAGTTCCCTGTCTTTAAAACACAACATCGTACAATTCATTTATAAATAATAAAACTCTTAAAGATTTAATTAAATGCATACATAAATTCTAATCTTTTTTGATAATTTCATGTATCTATAAATCTATTAATGAAATGCTTTTTACTATATGTGCAACTTATAAAATTAGTTGAAAGGCCTACTATCGGCTGACTACCGTATATACTCGCCTATAAGTCGGTACGCCTATAAGTCGGTTGTATTTTTTGACGTTATTTTGGTGGGACTTGCTATTGACCCGCTTATAAGTCGGTACAACTTTTTCAAAATCTGGTGACAATTTCAAGTAAATCCAGTGATGTTTTAATCTGGTTTCAATTAATATTTTTCGAAATGATGAAATATATTCAATTTAATATTATTTTTGTATCTAGAAGGCCATGAGGAAGAATAGTGTGTCACTCTAATCAGGCCAACTTACCAACTTTCTAAATAAATTATTAATATTCTTATCATTATTATCAACATCATCACCATTATGAGAAGAGGCCAAGAACATACAAATTAAAGTTTTCCGAAAAATTGTAGGCAATCTGGATACATTTCTTTTGTCTGATATGGAAAAGAATCCTGCATTCATGACTGGTTTTCTTAATATTTTATTGAAAATATTGTTCATATTATGTTTTTCGTCTTGTTTCTCTACAAATTATGCCCCAAAACATCTGATATAATCAAGTTAAATTTATAAAGCATCACTTAAATAGTTTGTTTCTCAAATTTAAGAAATCTTTAGGTAACTTTTATTTACTAGATTTTGACCTTAACAGTATATTTGGAATCTTATGTATTTTACTTGATATTCAAAGTTCAACAATATTTAAGAACGTTACACAAAAGAGGGTGAAATTTTATAGACGAGTATTTGTCATTAATTAGATGTGAGAATTGGTTTTAATTAAAACAGCTAACAAATATGATAGAGGAAAATGACTCCGATTGTCCGGAAAATTTTTTGCTGTTTCCTATCGAAGAATACGTTTAATTTAATTATCTATTCAAGTACATGAAAAAAGTTTTTTAGCAGTTCAAGGAAATAGAAGCACCGTTTCCCGTTCTTTAATAAGAGTTGAATGCACACAGCACGTGCAATTTCATAGGAGAACCTTTATTATGCATTTGATTATGAAATATTATTTTATCCTGGCTTTGTTATCAAAAGCAATATATCAAAGTTTGAGTGCTGGAATTTGTTCAAAATTCGGGTAAGAAATTATGACGAAATATATTTTGTAACGCTAATATTTTGGCCTAAAAATTGGTTTTATTTGTTCGACTGCTAAATAAGGAAGTGTATGATAATAAACAGTATTCAAGCTCAAAAGTCTATTAACCAATAAAAAAAATTGGAGCAGAGTAAATACACACCTACAAAATATCAGAGGTACATGTAGGATCAGGTACCATAAAGGAGTGAGAATCTGCTTCAGACTGTTAACACCAGCCGTGTGCTTCTTGACATACTTGTAATTGGGAAAGAACGGAAAACTCCGTCGACAATTAAGTTTGTAATAATGACCTAAGAATGAGTATGAAAAATGTCATTCAGCATTTAACTCCATGATAAATTGTATCAATTTTGCTGACGAGGTCATTTTATCGACCATAGAACTTACAAAATGATCACATTATAATGATGACAAAATGAGGTCGATGTATCGACGAACTGATGACTTTAAACGAGACTGTTGATATTTTTTCATCAACTTGTTTGTCAATAATTTACCTAGTTTTATATATTGTTAATACGTGAAGCATGATCTTGCATATCAAGTCAACTGACAGATATAACCCCGTATACATGCAAGTGAGGTATATTGCTGCTTAAATAACGAGGTTTACGATTGAAAAGTCAATAGCATCAAGTTTATTATAAAGCTAGGATGTTAGATTAACATGAACGTCTTTTTTCAAGGAAACTATCCAAATATGAAATAGATGTGACATCTTTTTTCCAAGATCACCATAATTTATCCTATCGACATAAGACTAGGAGTTACCATTGTTAATTGACAATACGTCGTCAATATATCTAAATGTCGAGTTGAAGGCCACAGCGAGTGTTTTCTTCTTTTCAAAAACGAGATTTTGGACAAATTCTGATTGATTGTTTATTGTTTAACGTCCCTCTTGAGATTTTTTCACTCATATGGAGACGCCAACACTTGCCGCTAGAGAGCTGCAAATTTTGTCCTATACTCGGCACTCAGGGCCATTGAGAAGGGAGGGATCTTTTTCATGCCAGCACCTACTGCGACAAGGGACTTCGGTTTATACGGTCTCATCCGAAGGACCGGTCTCCACGTCCCATAGTGGTATGGACAAATTCTGCTTCATATGAATACAAAAAAAGTTCTGCTAATAACGGGGCCCAGTTGTTACTCATTCCAATAGATTGTTGGTCTTCACAGGCACATTGGTATTGTCAATCAGAATTATATAATACTGTTAAATTAAAATTACAGGTACACATGCACATATTACAACTCTTTTTGTTAAATATATTGATTAAATGATATAAAAACCTTGTCATTAAACAGGGAACCCTTGATATGCTGTGAAAACTACCACATAGTTGATGAATCCTGCGAAGGTATTATAATATATTTACAACAACTTGTTAATTGAAACCAACTTCTCTTCAGGACACGGGGGATTATTTCTGTACCTGTGGGGCTTTTACACTGATAAAAACTCACCACTCAGTATTATAAATTGCTAGCATTGAAGATAGAAACATTTTTCTTTAGATTTATTTCTTCTAACAGTCGATGAAATTATCTGCTCTCAGTGCTTACTGTTATATTTGATACTCAGTATTTCTCTATTATTTTCGAAACTGTTTTAGTTCCTGCTGAATTGTATCTTGTTTTTCTACGAAAAGGTAGTAAAATAACAAAGAAAAAATTTTAGAACAGAGTTAAATACACTAATTTTCAAACTTCACGCAAATTTATGATGATATCTGAGAGCATATTTGAGATATGTGCTTTTGATCTTATCTTACCTTGTTTCTATGAATAATTTGTTTTTAACATCAATCAAGGAAATAAAACTTTTTTTAGTATTTTATATATTATTAAGTAAAAATGCTTTTGAAAAGATATCATCTTTTGGTCTCAGTGAAAATGTTTTTGATAGCTTTATTAAGATTGAAAAAATAATCAGTGATATACAATCATTTTGCAACAAAAGTTGGGCTTAGAGAGACAACTGTGTCAAATTTACTTTAAAGATTTTTACGATACACTTATATAAAATATCTTCGAGATAATTTTAAAATCATTTCTCGATTAATATTAATGTACGTTTTATTTTATTTTGCTATCATGTATTTGTAATTTACTTTCAGAAATACAAAATAGATTTAATCTTTAAAAAATCATTGTTAATATATACATAACAACATTTTTAAAGAATGTTTGCCAGGAACGTATGGTTTTAACTGCACTCCATGTCCTTCGGATTTTTATGGAAAGTTTTGTAGAGAATCATGTAATAACTGTACATCGTGTCATCCGGTTACTGGGTGTGTTCCAACTAAGAGTAAGAAAAATTTGTTTCATTTTATAATCAAACACATCGATTGTTAGCAGTTTTCAAGAAAGACTTGAACTTTATATATGCATCATTTTTTGAAAACATAATATAATATAATACATGAATATATACAATCGGTACGATATAAATTATATGTAATGTCTCTTCTAAAAAAAATACCCTAAGAGCAAAGAATTTCGATCGCGTTTTGAGAAGGAATTGAAGTGGATATAGTAACGCGTTTGTGTTTTAGTTTTGTTTATTAGTTCGTCCTGCGAACGGTAGTGACTATATTACATCGAAACTATTGTCGCTCTTCAGTTATTCTCTTTCCGAGGGGATCTTCCACTTTGCGGTGCCGTTACTTGTATTTCGTTTTATCGTGTAGAGACCCTGAGACGTGCTACTACCCCAAAAAAGCGTGTGACTTTCGTGTGCTTTCTGTTTCGTGCAAACCGTGTAACGTTTCGTGTAAACTGTGCAGCGTTTCGTGCAAACCGTGTAGCGTTTCGTGTAAACTGTGCAGCGTTTCGTGTAAGCTCCAAAGCGTTTCGTGCAAACCGTGTAGCGAGCGTGCTAAAAGCGTGTGAGAAACGTGTGACTTTCGTGCAAGAATCGTGTAAGATTCATTCGGAAGTCATTTCATTTTAAATATGGCTATCGATGGGTCAGGATGTCAAATTGTATTAGTATTTTATTATTGAATTAGTTATGCTTGTGATATTTTAGGAGTAAAAAAAAGGAACAGCAAAATGAAATTACACGGTAATGTATAATTTATATTTGTTTGTTTTCTTTTCATTCTAAAGAAAATATGTTCAAATCAATCAACTATGTACAACTATTTTAAGGGCATTGAATTCAATGTACTATCAACGCGATCATGGCTTCTTAAATATTTTTCTCAAATTAAGAAATAAATACCGGTATTATTTTTTTTTTAATTTAAAGCAAAAATATATCAAGACTCCGCTCTTGTCTTTACGTTTAAAGTACGTTAAAGAAAGTTTTGAAACGATGTGTCATTTAATACTTTTTAATACATAAAACTTTTTGCTCATTATTGTCAAATAAATGAATTTTATAATTTTAATTCACATGCACTGACGACCACATGTTAAGAAACGAGGGGGGGGAGGGGGGTATATTAAATTACTAGTACAGTCTTTCATTTTTTAATGTAACTTTCAATCTAATGTTAGTTTAAATGAATGCTTAATTTTCTATTCCTTTTTTAATCCTTTGTTAAATATGTGCGCAGAAACGCCCCTTAAAAATGTATTGGAATCTTCTTTCCGCCTTTCAACTGTGATCAAGGTCATTTACAACAGCGATCACGGGCTCCGAGTGCATGGTAACTGAAAACCTGTTTTGCTTTATGTACATGTTGAGTTCACGGCTTAATGACACCTGAAAATTACGACTGGATTTTATTTTTTCTTTAAATAAAATGGTTCTATAAATATTTAATGGGTACAACTTATAAATCAGCGGATTTCATCATTTATTTGTAAATCCGAATTTCTAGCCATAAACAGTAAAAGTTCGTGGACAAGCTCAAATTTAAAGAAAGATGGTGTCATTGATATTTATTATTAACATATTTATAATCCTTTACTAAATCTCAATTGCAAAATGTAAAATTATATTCAATTTCAAATAAATAACTACAATAATGGCTTCATTATTCGACATGGGATGGTTACCCGGAGCACCGCAAAAATTTAATTAAAAAGTTATTTATCACTTTATAAATTTCCTTTGTATCATGTAAAATTCTGCGGAAATTCAAATTGCTTTTACATTATGAGGTTGAGAAAAGTTATAACTAAAAATCTGCAAAATTTGAACGTTAAGAGTTCAGAAATGGCTGAGAAATCGAGGTTAGAATCTACTAAGACAGGATCGGAATTGTTCGAAAAAGGGACGTTTTCGAAATAGGTGGAGCAGTGAGCAGTGTTAAAATTCTGCGTATACATCGGAAAAACACCAACAGAGACCCATAAATGCTGTAAACAGTAGGGAAAATATAGTATAAAAAGCCGTTCTTAAGTATTTAGTTGAAAATACAATTTTCAGACGGAAGGAACAGTCTACAGGATGACATGCGTGAAGAAAGACCATCATTCCCAGATTGCAGTGCTGTAAAGAGTTAATTTTGTAACGTGATTTTGCAGTATTTCCCTAAATAAAGTTGTTTTTACGCGGACAGAGGTAGGATGATTGCAGGTAATGAGACAAGCATTGTTGAATACATGTATTATTTTACGCATGAAACCAGAACATTTTGTGCACATTTTTATGACTGGTTAAAGCGAAATAAGAAATTTATTGAGTTAAACGGTGACTATGCTGAAAAAAGTTATATGTACTCGAGCTCGTATTATGCTGTTGACGTCAGGTAACGTCAGGAATTTTCGTTTTAGTGCTCCGGGTATGAGTGTGTGTCTTTTTTGCATCTGATAAAAATATAACTATTTGTGCTTTGTTTTGTTGAAAACTTGCATATTAATAAAATGAAACATGAATTTAGTGAAAAATAATAGTTTCATATATTTAATCAATGTTTGTCAGTAATTATCAATGTTGTCCACGAACTTTACGGACAACCCTCGTATATACGTTTAGTCGGGTTTTGAAAAGAAGGATTTTACAGTATGATGGGTATACTGATGTTATTTGATAAGCTTCTTGTAAAAAGAGAAAGAGAATAAAATAGATTAAAACATCACATTTAACCCCCCCCCCCCTTTACCGGTTTCCCTCCTATAGATAATGCTTACAGTGTACGTAAGATAAAAAAATTCTTTAAAAATGTATCAATAATCGTAAGTAGAGTATAAAGGCAAATTTTATTACTTAATCAAAATCAAGAAAAATAATCCGCTTACGGAAATCAAACACAATATAATCAATATTATTTAAAATCAATGAGTTCATATTCCTGCAATAAGAAATTGAATGTGTGTTTATGTTGTTAAATTATACTCGTACAAATATTACATTGAAATTAATGACTAATATATAAAAAATGTATTTAATTAAACAGTCATTCATGATATCGGCATTTCGTTTTGAAACAGTTGGATAAATAAATAAATACGAAATGACAATTATTTATTAATTGATTACAACTGTCAGAGGTTTATTGCTAGCGCTCTCGAGCGCTAGCAACTACGTTAGTCCAAATTCCTTGAATAAGCATGCTCGGCCGCCATGGTCGTGCATTCTGGGAAAACTGTGAAAAACTACTACAGATAGACCTTACGATAACAATTTCGTTGTATCGTGTTGTTCCATGAAATAACTGTTTATTAATTGTGTAACTTACACTTTAAAGATAACTTCATATTTATGATATTTCAAATTCTGGGGGGATTTTTGCTGACGGAAAAGCCCGAATCATTATCTGATTGTTCTAAACAATGACAAGGAAGGTTTTTTTTTTTTTTTTTTTTTTAACATCTAAGCACAATCAAAGATATATTCTAATTTCTGATTGGTCAATTCAGCCAATCTTACAAATTCCAGAAATAGAAGCAAGAATTTACACTAAAAATAACGAATAAATCCACTATTTGTGTTTAAAAAATTCTGATGTGTATGGCTTTTAACCTAACATATCTTGCCAAAGATGACCCAAAGGACCAATTAAGCTACTTCACATACGTTCCAAACTCTCTGGACTCTTTACACGACGTACACTTTGAGTTATTTTCTATATTCCTTTCAGCTCCTATGTATTTTCTTCGCTACATTGCCAAGAAATTCTCTTCTTTAAATCAGCTCATACATGCAATGTCTCAATCGGCATCTTCTTCATATTATATAGAGCCCCCCCCCCCCCCCGTCCAGTAAAGGTCATATATGTTCCGTTGCGCCAAAACTCCAATAGGTCACCCCCCCCCTTATTTCTTAACCTTTGTGTCTATAAAATACGCCTCACAGAACAATGATAACTTTATCACTCTCCAGCCTTGAAAAAAATTAAAGAATTTCATTAAAATAAATCACTTGATCACCGATCTTCCTTTCTGTGTTTAAAAAATGCTACGGCGCTAGCTCACCTATCTTTTTAAAAGATAAACTTGTATAATATTAGTGTACTGATATTTCATTTAAACAGCTGCTAAATGTGGCTTTGTGAAAGATTTCCATTTAATTAATGATAAAACCGTAATAATGCCCGAGATATTCCGAGTAGAAAATCCAAACCGAGGCCAAAACGTGCGAGAATCGTGTACAAAGCGTTTCGTGCAGCCTTTCGTGTAAACCATGCAGCCTTTCGTGCAAAGCGTTTCGTGTAAACCGTGTAGCGTTTCGTGCAAACCGTGCAGCGTTTCGTGTAAACCGTGCAGCGTTTCGTGCAAACCGTGTAGCGTTCGTGTACCGTTCGTGCAGCGAGCGTGTGGGGTAGTAGCACGTCTCAGGGTCTGTATATTCACTTTTATTATACAGTTTGACACTCCAATCTGCACTAAAAGAGTAATTTGTATAATTTTACATTTAGGCACAAGTTCTTTTTTATCTAGCTGTATTTAAGGGTTTTTTAAAAATATAATATTCAACAACAATATTAAATAGAAAAAAGATAACATGCATCACAAGCCTTCAAAATATCTTTTGAACCTCTACGCATTTTTCAGTCTTTGAATCCATTCCCGAATAGCCAATTTATAGTTCGACATAGGAACACCTTTTAGACAGTGGTAAAGCGTTTGCAACAGGTTGGTTGCTTTCGCAAAGTCTCCCTCTCAAGATACCTTGATTAGCTGTTTCACGAAAAAATCATAAAGCAGAGACCATGCAGGGCTGTATAAAGGATGGGGTTAAGAATTAAAGTTCATTTGGTAACGATGACTAGAGTAATGGAAACATTTATTTGTAAAAGTCTCTTTGACTTCAAGAAAAAAAGTGTACATGACTTTGTACTCTTTGCGACTTAACCAGTTACAATTTTGTCTTAACACCTAGAATAGCAGATTTCATTATCTAATATTAATAAATTTCAGATATTTTTCTCATATTTTTGACAGTTTCTCGTAAAATTGTTCACAAAGTAATTCAAGTTTCGTGTACATTTCACTTTTCTTAAAAGATTTCAAAATTCAAACCCTGAAAATCTCACATTCAGTGAACTGAAAGTGTACTGAAAGGGAATTTAAAATTCCATATATTATTTGTAACTTTCAAATATATTCAAATAAAACAGATCTGCAAAATCAGAATCATGGAGCAGGTCAATTTTTAGAAATTTGATTTTATTACCATATTTCGTATAGGTAAAACTAAAATAAAAACGTCTTGACGTTCGAATTAGGAACTACCACATCATGTCATATACCATATTATTACTTAATGGTTTGATTCGTTAGTAGCTAGATATCATTTTCTGCATGTAATTGGTACTGCTTGAAAAAGGCAAATTATATAGATGACGTCGTTTAACGTCGAGGAATAACATTATTACATTATTAACATTACTAGAAATAACATTATATAATGCGTCCTAGAAAACGTAAAGGAAAATCGATTAAAATGCTGAGACGCAGGGGGTATGTTTCTAAACATGATTCGAGAATTTTTATGTATATCACAGAGGAGAATTTTGATCGGTAAATTAGTCGATATCAAGTGATATACATGTACGGTCTGTTGTAAAATATAAAAATATTTCAAAAGAAATAGAAAGGTCATAGAAAAAAGGATGGGCACCTCACTGTTGTGGATCAGGTAAGAACATGTTTTTCTTTGTTATGACTTTATAGTCTACGAGTAATTATAACTACAATTAAATATAGTAAATCATAGATTTCTTTAATTTAATGTATTTGTTACTTTTATGGCACTTTCGTGCACCTTTAATGTATGGAAGATCCAAATCCAGGTGTATAAATAAATTGTAGAGAAACATAGGATTTCAGAATTTTCTTTTCTTACCTTTGTGTCGTTTATAAACAACTACATACATTCTTAGTTTTGTATTCCGACTGGAAAGAATGTCGTTTCGGGAAACAATGTTTTAAATTT
Source organism: Saccostrea cuccullata (assembly GCF_032062105.1). Taxonomy (NCBI): domain Eukaryota; kingdom Metazoa; phylum Mollusca; class Bivalvia; order Ostreida; family Ostreidae; genus Saccostrea; species Saccostrea cuccullata. The sequence goes on along the minus strand of NW_026927468.1, from coordinate 262,467 downwards.
TCATTCGTTGGATATGGAGGGAATAAAGTACATGTGCATGTAAATTTGTATTAACTGTGCTTTGCTGTTAAAATTCTTATTGCTAAATAAATGTACATTAAAGAAGTACATGTATGTTACATTAATCATTGTAACTTTATATTGTAAAATTGATAAATGATGCCAAAACTTCATGCGTATTTTTGTTGATAGATTTAGTCAATTTGTAGTTGATTAGATTCAAACATTGCATGGTACGTTAAAAAAACTTTAATCAATGCTTAAATTACGCCTTCATGTAACACGGATAAGCCCTTACGAATTATCAGATAATTTACTACGAAAATAAGACCGCAGTGGTTGGGCCGACCCACAGTGCAGGATAACAGCTGCAATGATCCAAACCAAAAGACACAAGGAAAAACTATGGCAGTTTCAGTAACATAAATTTTATTAATGAATGCGCCTATGAAGTGGGGTTATCATCGCACCTTATTAGAAACTTAACGTACAGATTGGTAAATATTTATGAACGATTGTGTGATGCTTATTTTTATCTCCACTTACATATTGTAAATATTATTGCTGGAATGAAATTTTTCATTGACTGGCAACCATCATATGTTTCATCTTTATCTTATTGCACATAACATGTATGAAACTGAATATTTATATTGAACTTTGGTATTGAACAAGCCTCGTATACTATTGTTGAATATTTACCTTGCGTTTGAAACTAATATTGGTATTTAATATTTTTGCAGAAATCAATGCACAACAAATCCTTTTATAGCTGGTGCCTTTGTGATTTCTCATATTGGATTTTGAAGAGAACGTTAATTTCCGTACTAACGAACAAAGAAAGACATTTAATTGTTTAAATTTACATCTGTACGAAAAAAAAACATTCAAGTTAAAATTAGATATGCTAAATATTGTAGCATAGATGTGTATGACATTGTATGCATAACAGATGGAACAGCCATCGTTTAAGAAATCTACGCACGTGACTTTTATGCACTGATTAATGGGAATGGTCTCCATGAGAAATAAAGGAAAAAAATTCAGTTGCTGTAAATAGTGGGTTTTTTTTCCTTTGTCCTTTTATTTGGGCAGTTTACTTGGATTAAATTTTCCGTACAGTTTCATTCAAAATTCGGCTTTATGAAAACTGCACGATAAATATAATAATTAATTTCCTTTTAATTTAATAAATATGTGTTTGGCTTAATTCCTTGGTTTAGATTGATTGACGGTTTTAACAACAGACAAATATAATAGAGGGAAATGATATCAAGTGTTTGAAAACAATTTATTTTGTGGATTTTTCCAATCTTCCATTGCATATTATATATATATATATATATATATATATATATATATATATATATATATATATATATATATATATATATATATATATATATATATAAAAGCACATTTTACAACAACTCTTAAACTAACATAACTGCCCTAAGTGAAGAAATATTAATATAGAAAGCACAAAGAACTTCACTTTTACATAGATACCCATTTCCGCCCCAGCCCGGGGTTGAACTCTCGACCTTCGGAATCTGTCTCCTAGTAGTGCAGGAACAGCGCGCTAGACCGTTCGGCTATCTAGGCAAGTCAAAAACTTGCTTTCGATACCGATGGAATTCTCGCGGCGCTGTCCTACACTACACGGTCATTGAGAATAGAAGTGAGATACAGTTATTTGGACATTAGTTTTAACAGAGGATTGTTACCAATACATGTTGTAATGAAATTAATTATTATTTATAAAGCACATTTTACAACAACTCTTAAACTAAAGTACTGTAAATTTTATATATATATATATATATATATATATATATATATATATATATATATATATATATATATATATATATATATATATATATATATATATATATATATATATATATATATATATATATATATATATATATATATATATATATATATATATATATATATATATATATATTGTGCATGAAATAGTTTTTAAAAGGAGTTCAAGGAAATTGAATGGACATTTCCTAAATTTCAACATTTTGGATTTTTTTCTTTGCAATTCAGGAACTCTAAGCTTGAATTGTTATTACAATATTATCAATAATTTATTTTGATTGGATTGCTGCATTATCATTGCTCTGTTATCAAATGGGATTGGGCTGTTTGCAAATACTCTAGGAGTTTGTTCAAAGAACGGGTAAGGAACTCGGAATGAATATATGTACATGTAGTAAAATTGAATATGTATGTCCTGAAAAACTGCAATTTGAACTGCTCATATAATGCTAACGTTGACAGAAGAAATTATACAGTTAAATGGTCAGGAGGGTAATATTCAGGTTATTGCTATTTTGCTTATTCATTGCTATTTATTAATTTTAAACTCAGTAATTGCTTTGCTTGGATCTAGAAAACACTTGATATGCTGTGAAAACTACCGCAAAGTTGGTGAAGCCTGCGAAGGTATTTATATTTATCTACAACATCTACTTGAAACTGAAATTAAAAATAACATTTTGGTTGAGGGTTACTTTTCAATTGGTATATTCGTGTGCTTTCTTAACAAGCAAAATCTCACTAATAAAATATGATACTTTATAATACTAAATACAAGACACATATAAGTAAATATACTGAAAGGAAAAAGAAACGCATATTAAACTTTTGAATTAAATTAAAACTATTATTTCGAATATGTTTTCCAGTATTGTTATCAAGCATTTTAAATCAGCCTTAATCAACAAGTTACCCAAGTCTTGTGTGACTTTGACTGATTATTCATAATTTATTTAAATTAATATGTCGATACCCCTAAAAATTGAAATAAAAATTCTCATTATCTCCCTTGTACATCAGTAACAACCTTGGTTTTCCAGTGCATTGAGTTCACCAGAGCATTTTTTCTTTCTCATAGGATCATCATTCAACCCTTCCGACGGTAATCTTTATGCTTGAGAGTAGCTATAACATTTCATAGCCAACAAATTCCCCCCCAATAAATTCCACGAATTTTCGATTTAGGATAGGATTTACAGAATCTAGCTTGTTTGATACTCTTGAATATTAACAAGAGAGTCTCGAAAAATACTTGCTACATTTTGTCAGTGTGAACACGCTAAAATCATTACGCATATGACGTGTACGTGCGCGTGTGAGAATAAAATCGACGTAAAGTTGACAAGCTCGTGGACAAAATTAGAGCAGAGAGTTTCTGTCAATTTAGGGTGGAAAATATGGGTATGATAGTCTGCTGTTTAAATTTCGGTTTCAGTGATAATTAATGCCTTGGCAATAACCGAGGCGGTATGATGAAAAGTCCTATCTTGATGAGACGTTGTTAGTGCCAACGTCACTGTCATGGTTTGTTGGAAACCTTTTGACGAGGCCCGATCTACTTGATCTGCGCATACGTTTTAACGCAGCGTCGACTCAGGCACGTCACAATACCCTTGACAGCTGCCGTTACAATTGAACACAATAACGTCACAGTTAAAATGACGTCAAATTGCGCTAAAATGTTTCGCTGATCTTGCTTACCTGGTAGCTCTATAGAATATGTATTCTAATGCAATTGTTTTGTAAAACACTTTTTGATTGGCTAATGCACTGATGTTTGAAGCAGTAAAACGAGCATTAACGAGCGTGAAAGCTTTTTCATTGTGACGTCATAATAGAGCGACGCAAAAACACAATGCTCCGTGATGCATTTCATGTAACAAAATTCACCAAAATAAGACGTAAACAACAAACAAAATGCATGGATTGCATTAGAATGGAAATAACTAATCTTCTAATTTGGTATTTGCGACCGTTAATGCTGATTTAACGGTCGCAAACATCCGTTTTACCGGCGACGCTTACGCGTCGCCGGTAAAACTCAGTTTGCGACCGTTAAATCAGCATTAACGGTTGCAAACACCAAATTAGAAGATAGTTATTCCCTAATTGAAAGCTGGCATTTCTATTAATTTTTTTTTTAATATTCAAATTAATAAACAACTTTGGAACCTTATTAATTTTGAGGGAATAATTTTTTGGTACAGATTCATTAATTTTATTCTGTTTTATTTCAATTTGTGAATTTAAAAAACAAACATTGCAACTAAAAGTGAACGATTTTAGTCTTTCTCTTTGAACATGTTTATACACACTCTTTTTATTGCGGACTTAAATATGCATGAATTATCTTCAGTTTTAAAAAGGTAAAATAAGTCTATAAATCATTTAAATTGAACCGCCGAAATATTTTATTTTTCTATATATTATATGATATTAGTAAAAATTGCAATTTTGTCGCCCTTACCCCCCCCCCCCCTCCTCCCTCTACCCCTTTTTTCCACGTAAAACAACGTCGCGTGTTAAGAGAAAAATAAAGCATGGCAAGAAAATTATTTCATAATGCAAGAATTATTTATTTTTTTTAGAAACTAATACATTACTGTAATCCTTTGTTGGCGTTATGTAAACCCATTGCGACCTATAAAATATGAAGTTGGATAGAATAAATCCAAATTTTGTGTTTTGACATGCCCCCTTTTCACTGCAATAAAGGCTACCTCCAATTTTCTTTTCATTTTTTATAAGAAGAATGAAAATTGCATGATATGTGTGAAAAACAAAGAATTTCATCATGTATTTTTTTTAATTTGTAAATTTCTTTGTTTATTGAATAGTTTGAGTATGTAATTGTGTATAAAAACACGAAAAATACACTACAATAAAGGCAAGGTAACAAAACAGTATGTAATTGTGTATAAAAACACGAAAAATACACTACAATAAAGGCAAGGTAACAAAATTTCATTCTAATTTTTCTAAGCATAAAACATACAAGTATATTTCCAAGAATTAAATTTTTTTATCATTCCGTTTTCGTAATTTTCAACTAGATCGGGCCTCGTTAAGTTACTCTCTGAAAACAGAAAATTGTGGTGTAAAAGTTAAAAACAAACGACTCAGCTACGTGTTGTTGCCTTTTTATTCACTTATGCAATTCAATTACTAGACCCAATGTAACTTCCGTCAGCCATACCATGATTGCAAGAAATTTATATACTGACTGCAAATATGCAAAAACGATGTCTATAACTCTAATGCATCGCTTGGCGCTACAAAATGTGATCACAAAATTGCCTTCAAAGTGCATGTGTTTTTGACTTTTTATTACTTTCCCTACGTGACGCCATAATTTCATGAGTTTGACCAGCGATTTTAATTTAGTGCACACATCTGACCAATATTTTTAATTTTTGGCCACAGAGTCAGAAAATTTTCGCATAGAATGTTCTCATGCGTTTCTTTTTCTTTTCAGTATACATTTTCTTATTTACTTAAACATGTTCAAGTGTTCATCGATGTAATAAAATTTATTTTGAAGAATGTTGGCCAGGAACGTTTGGTGTTAATTGCACTCCATGCCCTCCAAATTTTTATGGAAAGCTTTGTGGAGAACAATGTCATGACTGTACACCATGTGACCCCATTACTGGGTGTGTTCCAAACGAAGGTAAGAAAAAATTATTAAATATCAATATTTTTATAGGAATGCTACTTTTTTGTACATGTTTCATAAATAATGCTTCAAAAATTCTAAAATAATACACACAATCACACAATTGGTATACATTATCTTACATGTCTATAAATTATATATCATTATGTACACTGTGTACATACTGTACATGTATCTCTCTAAACCAATGACATCAAAATGAAGCCAAATTATGAATCTGATTGATGTGTACACATTGATTATAGGTACATAATATGTGTCCTAAATGATTACATTGTATGTAAAAACTATCTGATTTTTTTTTTATAAATCCGTGTGTGTAGATTACAAAACATATAAAGTTAAAAAAAAATCAGATTTTTAAAATCAGAATCCAATGTCTTTTTGTAATATAGGATTCTGAAAAATAGCTTTTAATAACTATATGGAAACGCTTTTAAAACGCAAATCTTAAGGACATTTATGCAAACCAGTTTTTAGCTTAATTCTCTTGTATTTCCTGTATAAATATGGTTTTAATGATTTAAGGACCTTTTAATGATTTTTATAACGCCAAATGCTCCTCTAATGATCGCTTCTAAATTAATTTGGAGATAATACCGGATAAAGCTATTTTATATAATTTGATAACAGTTCAAAAGCGCATTAATAAAAAGCTGATTTTTAAATAAGTGTTAAAGTATCTGAATGCATTTAGGTTGTAAATCAATAATATCGAGAAAAATTACAGGGAAAATGGTATTTTATAATGCATATGTACACATGGTACACATAAGTCTTGTGATGCCTTAAATTAAAAGACAACAGTAATAAATACTTTTACTAAAACATTCAGTAAAGATGTTCTAAAAATAGTTTTTACGCGTGAGGGAAATTAACACTAGTTACACAGTAAATTAATGACCACAGCCCTTAGTATGCTTAGTGTATGCACAGGGGCATCTTATCCACTCTGTGCTCTACTTCACATATAAAAATACACAAGGGAAGAATCGAAAGTAGCACACGATTTTTTAAAAAAGTCAAAAAACAACTTACTTGAGAAAAGTTACACAAGGCCTTCCGAGTGCCATTGGAAGACTTCAGGTACTACCCTATTATCATCCGGGTGAGTTATCTTTTCTTGGGCGAAGAGTTTCACACTGTGCAGAAAGCTGGGGATTTAGTTGGATAAAAGCTATTTTCGATGGATATATCTGGAATATTTTAGCCTGGATAAGTACTAGGACATTATTTGCGCTAGTTCCTTTCAGGATTTGTGTAACTTTTCTCAAGTAAGTTGTTTTTTGACTTTTTTAAAAAATCGTGTGCTACTCTCGATTCTTCCCTTGTGTATTTTTATATGTGAAGTAGAGAACGGAGTGGATAAGATGCCCCTGTGGTGTATGGCCACAGAAAATTCTTAAAGCATTGCAGATATTGAATGCACATGATGACTTCACAAAAGTGAACAACAATAGTAATAATTTCATGAATTAATAGAACCTTTTTTTTCATACCGCCATTCTATTTGAAATCGGTAATAGCTATCAATGCTTTTATCTACTTCATCATGTATTGTCTGATTAAAAGCCCGTAGACACAATTGTTCTTATGATTTTCACTGAATTCTATTTTATATGATTATCCTTCATGCTTTCTGCCTGATTACAGATCATAATGAGAACACTACATATAATTCTGCTGATACACCAACAAGAGTACATTTTTTCAACAAAGGCAATGTTTGGTTAGCTTTATCGGTGACTCTTGCCTGCAGTGTTATTTTTACAGTTTTTATGCTTTTATATTGTAAACTAAGGTAGGTTCAGCATTTACATTTAATCTTAGCGTTATCAAGTTAAAACATTTTCTTGCTTAGAATCATTTTCTTGCTTAGAATCTATATAAGCAGTTTTCTCTTTAGAAAATTTCATCAAATATTACATGTATGATAAATTGTCATAGCTGAGAATACACATGCAACATCAAAAGTTTTGACAACTCAATATTACTTGCAAACTTAATTATTTTTTGTGACATTAATTTCCTGCCAGTTTACAAATGCAGACTTTGACTGAAAAAAAATGACCAATGTTTTTACAGAAATTGACGGATGAGGAGAGTGAATAACTAAATTGTGTATAATTAAAGTAATTAAAGTATATCAGAAAAGATAATATATACATGTATGATAATTAATAGAAATACTCTTCAACAGTTTTGCTACTTTTTTTATTTTCTTGCTAACATTAACCAAAATAAAACAAATTCTTCTTGAAAATTTGCACATTTTTTTAAAAATGCATTTTATTTGAGTAAAATCTTTATTTTTAAACAGGAAGCGTACATCAAAACGATGCCAAGATAATCAAGGTAACATTGCTTACATTGTATCGCAATTTCTTGTTAGTTCAATGATTTTATGTATATAATTATATTAAATATTCAAAAAAATTTGAAGCACTTGCACATGCATAATTATGTTTTTTTTTTTTTTTCAGAAAAATCCTCTCCAGAGATACAGATGAGTAAACCAGCGAGCTGTTTAACACGAGAAAATAACCCAGGGTTGCGCTTACAAAACAATTATGACACAAATATCGAATACAGTCAATCTGAAGACTTTGGACCTTATGACACATTAAATTTGAAAATCAAAAAGGACTCAGGAAAAGCTTAGAATGTTTCTTGCATGTTGATGAGTGTCACAACATCAATTTCGTTAATCGCCCAAGTGTTTACTGTGATGAAAACAGAACAACTCTCGAAGAATATGTTATATTTAGATTGTAATATTAAAGAGATTTAATTAGCTATTTCAGTTCATTGCGGAACGAAATCATTGTGACTTCTTTTATATCGCACATGCATATATGAACAGTGGACAAGCTAACGAAAATGCACCTCCCCATAAATTGTTTTAATATTTCCTTCTTTGTATGATAATAATGTTCTTTAAATTGTTGAACTTCGGAAAAAGTACCCATCGGTAATTTGAATGTTGACTGACTTTTTTCATACAAATTGTTAAAGCTTATTTTCGCATTGAATTGCTTACTTTTTTTCTGGTTACCCTTTCCTCCGAAATTGAATAGCTGGTCTTTTTTCTGATCAATCTTATGTTAGAGACTATTAAAAATTTGATATCCAAAAAACAAATTTTTGTAATCCTTAATGGCAATTTAGTCTTTTTAAGGATACCAACAATCTTCTAAATGTTAACATTTAACTTTAACACTGAACTTGATTTTCTTTACGATGACTTTCTCAGAAAAAAAAACAACAACACATTGAGCAACTGAATGTTGACTGATATTTTTCATAGAAATAGCAAGGCTTTATTTTTACTCTGCACTGTTTATTAGTTTTTACGTTTACCCGATCGTGACAAGGAGCACAAGGCTGTTCTGACCAGAGGACTAGGGATGTTTAGGCCTACATGACATCCTGATCCCATTCCCATGTTTTCTTTACTCCTATTATATATAGTTTCAAAGGGTTTTTCACTTGTCGTTATTTTAATATTTCATAGCACTTAATGGAAATTATGCATGATGATATGATTTTGAAAGCAAAATTTTGATCTCTTCTAGAGGCATTGTATGCTAGTAAATAGTTAAAATATCGTGAAACCGGAAAGAGGACTGGGGAATTGACACCGGATACAATTTGTGATTTCACAAGTCAGTATCTGCTTAGTTCAAAATTTATATGTTTGATTGATCGTTTAAGCATGAAAATTGATATTTTTTAATATTTCTTATATAATTTGATTGATCGGCTGATTGATTGTATGTTGTTTTACGTCCCATTCGAGAATATTTCACTCAAGTACAGACGTCACCATACACCTGTGAAGGGCGTCAAATTTTTACCCATACTCGGCACTCAGGGCCATCGAGCAGTGAGGAATCTTTATCGGGCCAACGCCTGTCGTGCCTCGGTTTTTAAGGTCTCATACGAAGGACCTGCAACTTTCACTTCTAAGTGCCGAGCGCATGGCGAAGGAACAGTTGCTACTCATTTTTTATCGACTTAGGTCAGTCGCAGCCGTGATTCGAACTCCCGGCCTCCGGGAGCGAGCTATAGAATTTGAAAATAGATTTGAAAAGCTATGAGCGTGCTCCCTAATTATTTATGTAGTAATAAAATTGAATGGAATAGTATTGTTTTTGTAAAGAGAAAAATCAAACTTTTACTTTTTTCAATTAACAATAAAAACTATAATTCACATGTCGATTCGATAAATTCCAGTGATCGTGAAATAAAAGTTATCAAAAAATTTTTCACATCTGTTTTTTAACCCAGATACTTTACAAGAAAAAGACATACTTGTAAATATCAATCTAGTAATATGACTTTTGACGTGCGCAGAAATGCCTGTAACCAAAAGAAAAATGAAGGCCTACATAAAATGGCACCTGATCCCACTTCTGATGTTTCGGGGGTCCGTGTTCGATCTGCTCTTGTTTTGTATTGTTTTATGGACTTTGAGATTGAATACTGTTCGTTACCTCCATATCCTTCTTCCAAAACAACTGATTCAGAACCGGTGTCATTACGTACATGTATAATTTACTTCTTCAAAATAACCTAAAATATAACAAGCAGTTGATAGATTAACAAAATACAAAAGAAATACCAAGATAATCTATTTCGTGATAATTTGTTGGAATTAGACAAATTTGATATTCATAATTCATTTTATTAAAATTCAACAATTTCAAAATGAAATTAATAATGAAGTATTTTTTGTCCCCCGCTTGAAAAGTGGGGGATATTAATTTGGGTTTGTCCGTCCGTCCGTCTTTCTGTCTGTCTGTAACGCTTTCGTTTCCACACGATATTTCGAGAACCCTTTGAGCTTTTGCAATGAAATTAAGCATACCAACTTGCTATGGACTAAAAAAGACCCCTATTGATACTGATGTCAAAAGATCAAAGGTCAAGGTCATAAATAAGCAAATTCTGTCTGTTATAACACTTTCGTTTCCACACGATATCTCTAGAACCATTTGAGCTATTGCAATGAAATTTTACATAACAACTCCCTGTGGCCTAATAAAGACCCTTATAGATTTTGATGTCAAAAGGTCAAAGTTCAAGGTCGTAAATTTATACATTTTGTCTGTGTGTAACACTATCATTTCCGGGCGATATTTCAAGAAGATTTTGAGCTTATGCAATGTAATTTTATACCAAAACTCCCTAGGACCTCTCTCACCCCTCTCCAAGTGCCCGCCCCGTTTGTTTTATTAATATTCATAGTATTACATGTCGCTATTTTTAGCACAGGGGCATGAGGAGAGTTATTGCGTATAAAACAGGTTCTCGGCAGACTTTATGTTCTTATTACATCTATTAGAACTGTTAAATAAAGGCTAAATAAATCAAACTCCATGGATTGTGTAAAATTTTAGAATACCGAACATGAATATATACAATTTCATGTATGTGACTTTAGTTCTGCATATACTTCACTTCATATAAAGTGATTCCGTGGTCTAGTGGTATGTCTCTCGCTTCATATGTGAGTAGTCCCGGGATCGAATCTCGGACAATCCTTTTTTTTTAAATACTTTTCTTTTTTTTTTTAATAAATGATAGTATTCAGCATGTGAAATGAAAAATTTATGAGGTTATAAAATCATCATTACAGTGTGATAAATATTCCATATAAAAAGAATCTTCTATACACATAATAAAGAATAAGCAATCAAATCTTTACATGCATATTGACATACATGTATTTCATTTGCTTCAGTATACATGTATACATTTAATAATTCTACAAATTCAGTCAGGGGGATCCGACTTTTTCCCTAAGCGGGGGACACGAATTCTCTGAATTAGCTTGTTTTTATTCTTTTTAAATTAGATTTACTTTTAAGTACACCTGGGTTTTAAAAAATATTACAGAATATTATACAATGAAACACGAGAATTCAATTATATTTCTTGATTTGTTGAAATAACTGATCCTTCATAGTTTCAAACTTTGAAAATTATATATTTTAGGCTTTTATTTTCCATTTTATAAAGTTTTACGTCCTATGAATAATTCAAGATTTTAGCTTCGCAACTTAAGATTTTAAAAACCTTCAAGGTGTTGGATCGGAGTGACAGTTACTTGTATTTGTATATTTTTAAAGCATCTTAAGGAACTAAAATAATCAGCAAAGAAATTTGATAGTAAAAACTGAGTATATGTAATTTTCTCTTCCTTATTATATTACATTTCGTTAAATACTTGTAAAATGTATCGATTGTAAGCAATAAATGTACATCATAATATATTTATGTTTGCGTACGTCTACTTTCTCAATGTTACTAAAATGAGTGTACAAATTGCGGCTTGTTATGAGATGACCTATTTTTGTATTCATGTGAAGCAGATTTTTTTCAAAATACTATAAATAAATAAAACACTTACTGTGACCTTCAACTCGAAATTAAGATAACCGATGATGTATTTTCAATTACCAATGTTTATTTCAATTCTTTTGCCGATACGATATATGACTGTATATCCCGAAGAGCTTTAAATAAAAGATTTTACAGAGTCTGACACATTAGTACATCTAGATGTTTTATGTTTGGAATTTTTACTAGAACGTTTTACTTAATGGTAGTCTATCAACCAAGCTCAATATGAACTAGTGCTAATTGTAACGGGGACCGTTACAGATGTTCCCCAAACGCTCCCCAACTCCTTTTTGGTGCCATATTCCCTGGAAGCTTCATTAAATAAGACAAACTCGATGCATTTGAGACTTAAAAACGTTTACCCAGAAGTGTACAAAGTTCATCAATTTTAGCATTGCACGCGTGCGCATGTAAATGCATGTGCGTAATGACCATATCATCTTGTCTACACAATCTATATATTTTAATATACTTAATATTAAAGTATTTAATACAAAAGAATTAAAAAGATACTCTCATTCAATTGTTTTTTTGATTTTGCTCATTTCACGTGCACGCACGTGCATACATGAGCATGGTGACCATACCTTCTTGTAGATGTCCGTTACATCTATCTATGTTCTAAATCCCACCCCGTTTGGTTGAAAACCAAGGGAGTTATAGCTGTTTAAAGTTTCAGCCAATCAGATTGCAGTGCACGTACATGCACGTGTATGCATGTGCATGGTGACCATATTTTCTTGTAGTAGTCCAGTATATCTATCTATGTTCCAAATCCCATCCTGTTTGGTTGAAAATCAAGGGAGTTATAGCTATTTAAAGTTTAAGCCAATCAGATTGCAGCGCACGTGCATGCACGTGTTTTCATGATAATTGCTATATATCATGTTGTAGGATATCCTAATGCATGGCTATTTTCAAAATTTCAAAGGATTTCGTCAAAAAACAAGAAAGATATTGAGACTTTAGTTTCAGCCAATCAGAGCAAAGCGCACGTGCATGCGCGTGAGATCTTGCTATTTTGACCATGTCATATTGTCTATGCTACCAATATATCCTTATATTATAAGTTTCAAAGCATTTCATTAAAAAATTAAAAAGTTACGCCTATATCAATTAAATCGGTCATTACACATGTTGCACGTGCACGCTCTTGCAAGCACGTGCGCGCAAAATGACCTTCGTTCCGCAAATCTACATAACATGTCTACTGACCCTAAAAACATTTCACCTTATTCGGATGTATAGTTTACGAGATCATTCCCGGACAAAAAAGTACCCAGGAAGAAGAAGAAAAATAATAATAATAACTAGAAAAGAAACTCGTTGCGAGCAACGAGAGGTCTTCCGTCCGATTCTGAAAAAAAAACCCAAAATCGAGCTGAAAAAGTGATAAAACTTTTAATGGAAACAAAGGGGATTGAACCCGGGGTCGCCAGCATGAAAATCCAAAGCGCTTACTATTATGCTATTGGGACCACAGCTCTAAATCTACTTGTATATACTTCTGAAACGGTACATCTGTCTTAGAATAATGAAAGGTGGGTTACTATTCAAAATTTAGCGCCAAACGCCACAAGTGAATCTTTCTTTGGAATGTCCCATAAATGAAAAATAAAAAAGAACGTTCTTATAGCTAAAATTTCAAGGTAAAGAAATTGTTTGTAACACATTAACAAATTCTATGACGTAAATAGATAAGTAACACTAAATCAATGAAACTGCTATGATTTTTTACATTTTTTAAATTCCTGTTTATCCCAAACTGAATTATCTCGATTACTTAAACTTTCATGAAAAGGTTGAAATGTTTCGCCGAAAAACATGTGTCGCCCTAAGACGGTAAAGGAATCAGATACCATTTATGTTCAATAACTTAAATCATATCTTTGAGACAAGAATATTAATATAAACTCAATTCTTCAAAAAAAATCTTTTCTTATGTTTGTCTTTCCTGTTAGTTTAATATGACTCAATTGTACATGAGCAAAACAGTGGATATGTTTAATACTTACTATATATATACATCGATATTGTTTCTTAAAACTATTATTTGTAACTATGATTTAAGATCTGTTTTTCCGCAAAACAAATGATAGTAGGTATGTATTTCATTAGCACATTTAGTCTTTTCTTTTTCTACTTTGAGAACCAGCCGAAACCAATTATAGAAGACGTTTGAGAGAACCATGGATTTAAACTTAGTTTGACACAGAATTGCTACGTAACTACATCGTGACAATCCAAGTATTCCTTTACATTTCATTTGTCCCTATGTACCTTTTGTTCAAGCAAACGCTCGACTGCCTCCGCAAACCCCTATTGCGAAATGTCGGAGTTGACAGAGACAGCCGCCATTTTGGACCCGCTTCAGATTTTTAATTTTTAATATCTAGAGTATGGATTTATCAATATTCAAACAAATTATACAGTAAGCATTATAAGAAGGGTCTCTATTACCATTCCAAAAATAAATGAAAAATGTTGAAAAACAAAAAAGTTAGAAAATACAGACTTTTTAATTTCGCTTCCAGCAGCAACCGGAAGTTCCGACGACACACGAAAAGGTGATTCGTCACATCTTAAAGTCCTCATCTTTCATCTCTAACAAGTCTCCAGTTAATATCTTAAACCATTTTCGAAAAAAAGGGGGGACAAAATTGCATTTTAAAATCAGAAAATTGTCAATAACTTGGAACCAAAGGTGAGCATTCCAAATTTTACTTGTCATGCCACAACTTCATATAATGACGCATAGTTCCTGAAAGTTTCACTAAAAACCACTGAATAGTTTTCGAGAAATCGCGTGCACAAAATTTTGGGGAAAAAAATAAGAATAATAATAATAAGAAACAGTAGAATCACTAGAAGGTCTTCCGCTGAAGACGGAAGACCTTAATAATAAGAAACAAAGTAAAAACAATATGTTCCCCAACTTCGTTTGGGGAACATAAAAATGGATGACTTAAACTTTTCAATCTTCAACTTTTCTTACATATCAATATATTTTCATTACCTGATACGAGGTTTACATCTCTCTATTGATTCCATACGCAAGAGCTTGACGCAAGAATAATTTCTGAATCGAGGTAAATTATTGACAAACGAGTTGACTAAACAAGAATAAAAGCAGTTTCGTTCAAAGTTACCATTTTTTAAAAGTTCTATGGTTGATACAATGATCTCATCAGCAATTATAGTTCATCATTAAATCAAAAGCTGACAGAAGTTTTTCATACTAATTTTTAGGACATAATTTAGAGACTTGTGGATGAATTTTCTGTTATTTTCCAAATAAGACAAGGAGCATACCTCGAATGTGACCAGTCGGCAAACAATACTTACTCCTCCATTGCACCTGATCCCACCTCTGTTGTTTTAGAGGTCAGTGTTTGCTATGCTGCAAGATTTGTATTGTTGAATAGATTTTTGACCTTGAAAACTGTTCGTTAACTCGATATATTTCATTAAGCTTTATTGATGCATTTTGAAATTAGTGGTTTAAGGATTCCTGATTTAAATTTCGATATATTTTTACTGCAGAAACACAAATTTTTGTGGGGATCAAATTTCGTTATTTGTTAACTATAAAAAAAATTGAATAGTTGGCATCAAATTTCGTCGTTTTAAAATTAACCCTACTTGTATTTAGTTTATAGTAAAATGAAATGTTTGATGTAATTTCGATGATAATTTTTAGCAACGAAATTTACGAAATCTGATTCCCATCGAAATTTTCTGCTTTTAATGATGTGGGTTTTTTTTAAATAAGCTAACAAGTTAGTGTACAGTGTACCACTGACACAAGTGCAGAGCACAAAATTTTTTCTTATCTTCCATACAGCAGGAAGACATTGCTAAGTTTTCAAAACAAATCAAGTTATTGAATTCTAATCGTGTAAAAATATTTTTAAAAAGACTTCTTAAATTTTTTCAGGAAGAATTTATAGCAACAAAAAACATGATATATTTTTATAAACTTTCAAAAGTTATTTTGAACTGTAAATTGTTCACTAAATTATGCGATATGGGCAAACGTACACCTGTTAAAGTAAACAAATTCGACTTCTTTAGTCAAAAGGAACCTTATACAGTATGTATAATGTATAGATATTTGAAGTATACATGTGTACATGTACTGAAACTGAGATTTTCTCTAAATAATTTAATGATTTTTAATTATGTATAATTTCGTTCAAATTTTGTTCCTAACCGCAAATGTATTACCTCCATACATGTACCTGTTAATGCTAGCTTAGGTCTTTCAACTCTCTTCAATATGCTAACCACATATTATCTATCTCAGCTTTGTGACAAGATTCTAAAAGATCAATACCAGACAATTTTTAATTAAATCATCTTTTTATTGAAACTTTCACACAATTACAAGTAAAGGTACAAACATCTGTATAAATATTGTACTAAACAGAATCAGAAACAAAAATTATAAAAGTTTAAACTTTTTACAAAATCAGTGTAAAAGTTTATTTAGCGAGAGAGAGAAGGGAGAAAGAGACATGAGCTTTTGCTTTGCCTATTGTGTCCTAAAACATTTTATAATAATATTATTTTTCCGCTAGGCCAAATGAAATACTGTAAAATTAAATATTTTCGTGGGGTCAAATTTTCATAGTTTGGCGAAAAAATATTGGTTTAAGAAGATTTTATTTCGTTTTTGTTATGAAGTTCTGTATATGAAATTTTACAGTTCGTGGTGCCCATAAATTCGTGGGGCTCTTCGTACTTCGAAAAGAACGAAAATTAAACCCCTTGAAAATGGAGATAACGAACTGTAATCAAGCTCGAAAGTCCATAAAACAAAACAAATATCAGAGGTGGGATCAGGTGTCACTGAAGAGTGAGCATCCCTTGCCGACCGGTCACACCCACCGTGTGCTCCTAGTCATAAACGGGAAATAACGGAAAATTCGGCTCTCCAAATTGTTGAATTGGCTCTTTGATTTATTTTACATTATGTTAGATATATCAATCAACTTTAAAACCTGTAGTAAAAAAAGCATCATGAAAACATATTCTTTAAGAAATGATTATTTATGCATAGAGACTTTATCTTCTCTTTTATATGTACACTTTGTTTTTTCAATTTCCATCTTATTTTAAAGAATATCATAGGGTTTTTTCTGCGAATTAATTAATATACGGCATTATATTGCTTCAATAAAAGGACTTCATGGTGTTTCTATGCATCTTGAAATATTCAACCACGAGTTAAAGTATCTGCTTTTTTTTATTACTGATATAATCAATTTCATAATTATTATAGCAAGAAACACTTTTAGCAAATACTTGAACTCGGTTGAGAGCGATTTTTTTGTTAACATGGACTGTTTGTGAATGGTTTTAAAAACGTCAGTTAGTTGAACCATTTTTTTTTATTTTACATGAAAGCAGTCTTTTAGAGTTTGAAAGTTATAATATGTGAGAGATGTGAGGTTCCCGTAAAGTTCTAAAGAAAAGGAAAAGAAAAAAATA
Organism: Saccostrea cuccullata; assembly: GCF_032062105.1. Classification (NCBI taxonomy): domain Eukaryota; kingdom Metazoa; phylum Mollusca; class Bivalvia; order Ostreida; family Ostreidae; genus Saccostrea; species Saccostrea cuccullata. The sequence goes on along the minus strand of NW_026927468.1, from coordinate 245,054 downwards.
TTTTCGATTCTTAATAATTGATATTTTCAAAGTAAGGCTTGCATTTTGATGAAAAATATGCTCATCTAATCATTTCAATTTTGGACGCTTACTTTTATATTGTGTATTTTGTTTTTCTATCTAAATAAACTCATTAAAACAAATGTTAATCATGGTTGGTTAAAACGAGCATTTTCTTGTCTTTAAACAATCTTCTTTTTGTACATATTATGATACAAGGTTCAAAATTCACTATTTTAAATCGGGTCTTAATTCTTGGTTTTAAAAAATTATTCAGTATCTACAATTACAGTGTACATGATATGAGGTCTAGCTCCAGGATTCGAAGTGATTGACAAAACTGCCTTGATACCTAGTCGTGAATTTGAAAACAACAGTAGTATCAATTTTGCTAGGTTTCTGACCTCTTAATTTGTTCCATAAATTAACCATAGTTTTATTTTGTGTTATATGTCTTAATGCAAAGGAAGTACGTTATCTTCATCATGAAAGACGTCTATGCCGTGAATTCCAAAAGTACACAAGCTGATTACAATGTAAATTTTTAATTCTATACTTATTTGAATTGGTGGAATCTAAAAAACAAATATTAAGAATCACGAATTTCTCCTCCTCCCTATTTTAAACTCTCCCTTATAACAACCTCAGCAAATATTAAAAAAAGAATCATATTTATTTGTTTTCTGGTTAAGGAACGAATTATTCTTTTTTCATGTCGTGTCATATGGCTTGTTGCAATTAGCTCTACATGTCACTGTGCATGAAGATAATTTAATTCAAAGCCACATTGTAAATTATAGCTAATTTATTACATATGTTCCTAACAAGTCAGTGACAACGAAAATTTTGATATGAATTTCAGTAATTATTATTTTAATAGGTATCATTAATCTTTATTATACATTTCATTTAAAATTCATAACATAAACCTCGCATGGAGGTTTAAACCATAAGAGTTCTTGTTTCTTAAAAAAATGGAAGTTGGCGGCATGAAATTTGATATCACCGTATTTTTATACAAATATTTCTTGTTAAAAAGGTAGTAATTAGCAACGGCCTTTTCTTGTAAAACATTAAAATAGGGAACATGTATCAGACTCTGTGCATGTGGTATCTTTGATTTCAAGTTAACTGGATAGTGTAAATGCATATTCTTCATTTGTAGGTTTATGTCTTAAACTTTATCGTATGATACAAATATGATATTTTAAGGATAAAATCTGAATGTTAAATTCATCACAAAAATTAACAAAATACAAAATAATAAATTGATTTTGGGTTATCTCGGTTGTTTTCTCTAAAAAAAAAAAAGATTTCGGAGAGCCCATGATAAAAGCAAGAAAAGGTTAAATTTATTATTCTTTGATGATTCATCCTAAGTAATAATCTTAAAGATTTACATGATACCTGATGAATGAAAAACAAAAAAGGAAAACGGAAAAAAACTATACGACACCCCAAGCACAATACGAAAAGAGAAACTTTATGTACAAACATGATGCAACATCACAAACATGATTTGATACATGTAGTATACCCTTGTACATATATAGGATGAACGCACGATAAAAGTGATATGCGTTTATAGGCCATAGAATTAATTAACATTTTCTGAATCTGAATGGGAAAAATATTAATAGAAAAAATTCACCTAATTTAGTCTTCTAATTAAGTAAAACATTTTTATATAAGACCCCTAATAAATCTTTTAAAAAATAAAACAAACATTTATCACCTTATATAAGGAGTTATGTTAAAGGTCAGTCAGTAAAAATCAAAAATATTTTAAAAAGTCGTCAATCAGTCAATCTGTCCAGTGAGAGGAAGAGGGAGACAAGTTAACAGGTTCTTTACTGCATTTCAAGTCAAATAAAAATTTGACACACTTTGTAAAAGTTCGCAGCAAACACAAGAATTCCGTACTGTATCACATTATATATAACTTGTACCAGAAATAAAACAAATAATTTAACATAGTGTATTCAAATTTGTATCACACACGGAGATAGGACGGTTGTATACTGCGTTATAAGTGTCATAAACATAAAAAATATGACACACATTGTGAAAGGTCGTATAAAACACTGACATGAACAATTCATCAATTTATGCCATTCAGCAAGACAATAAAACATTTTTTTCGTCCACCTTGTTTCATTCAAATTGAAATTAATTATTTAACATGTGTATAGGTTTATTTTATTTTCTTTATTAAGACGTGTTCTCGCCATGACAATTTATTATCGGTAAATCTGAGAAATAAGAGAAGAAATACTTATGTCAAAATAAAAGCAGGCTTGTACATTGGTTTCAAACAATTTCACGTGATAGGGCTTTAATCACGGGATATATTTGCAACACATCATGTAGTTATGATGTGACCAGTTTCACGTCAACAGGTTATGCGTAATTTCCCAGGGCACATGATCCAATCTCCTCTTTCTCCCTTGAGCGATTGGTGTCTTGTGCTCTAAATCAAACATCCATGGAAAACCGTTTTCCAATAAAATTGATTTATTGTGTTGGGCACTTAAAAAAACAAATAGATTAATAGCAATAAAAAAGATTTCATAAAGATATTTTCTTTAATAGAACATAATAGAAGATAATAAGAAGGTGGGATTTTTTCTTGTAGGCTTGAAGATTTTGCTTTCTTGCCAAAAGAAAGGGGATTGATAACATACGGAATGATACGTAGATCATTTAAACGAATTCCTGTATATATATAGTATAATAAGGGTAGAGAAGGCGCCTGCAATGGTCATATAATAATGTCTATAATATCAACCCAGTTTTTGTCGGTGTAATTCCAAATTAAATGACTCTATCAAAATCAAATTTAACAATGTTAATTTTATTCCTATAATTTTATAAGTTCAAAATATTACCAGTCATATTTTGAAATGAATAATATTTTTTGTCTCGTGAAATGTGTAAAATTAACATGGAAAAAGTCTCTAAAATTAAGAGAGTAAATCAAAACTAATTCATTTCATTATGGAGGTTTCTCTCTCTCTCTCTCTCTCTCTCTCTCTCTCTCTCTCTCTCTCTCTCTCTCTCTCTCTCTCTCTCTCTCTCTCTCTCTCTCTCTCTCTCTCTCTCATATATTTCTTTTCAGACTTTTTCTTACATTTATATGAACCTCTGTATAATCTGTTTTGTATTCTCCAAACTAAATAATTATATTTAAGCACGCCTGTTCATCATTTCTATAATGTAAGTTATACATTTTTATATGACACGTGGATGTAACCATTTTAGGTCGTGATTATCAAGTCCCAAGTTTGCATGTACTTAAATACTTTCATGCGTCATGGAAAAACAAAACGATCTCATTGCAGGGAGCAGTTATTTGAAATTTGATTTTATTTCAAATGAGGTTTATTGGCCTTGTTGGCAGAGTATCATGCACTTATATTTGATGCAATAAATGGGCATTTCAACAAACTATGTCTCTTCATTGATGTTTGTGCCGAAAGGATGAAAATCTGAAAAATAAAAAAAAATAACAGAGGTGGGAAAAGGGGTGCCAAAGATTGAAGCCAACTACATTGAAGTATCAGAGCTAAGGGAGATACAGACCTTTATTTGGAAATAAATTTCCAAATCTTACAACAGCAATTATATATATATCGGATACGTATTTTATTGTTAAGAAATGTTTACATGACATGCATAACTTTGATTTTACTTGTAACGCGTCATTTGATTGGATCAAAAATTAATAGAAATTGTATAACCTGGGTTGCCTACGTCACAATGACTAACGTCGAAAACGTATCAATGCAGTGGTCGTTACGTTTAAGATATGAACAATCTGAAGACGTAAGGGAGAACTGATCTTGGTCTCTTTAATTGATGATTGAAAAATAAATTATAAGGAATGAATTAAATTGCAACCCAAATTATACTGGTATATTGTTTGTAAACTGCTTCGCAGTTTATAAGGCGTAAAGTTCCCCAACCCATTGTTGGATAACTTGGATTACTATTTAATTCATTCCTTAAATACATCAAAGCTAACTATAAATTTGTAGTTCTACTAGTTGGTGCATGTGCCAATCATAGAAGTCACAAAAGTGCTACTGATGAATAAATGGACATTTGCAATTCGCAAATTCTTTGGTAGATATAATGACTTTGTTTGCAAATACTACTAGTTAAAGCAAATTCTTTTACCATATTTTTTTCATATTGAATGGGAAGACCACGTACTATCCATTCTACTATTACAGGATAAAGGGTTCTAGATAGATGCAAGCGGTCCACAGAATACATGTATGTTTACTTTCTAGGGTACTTTGAATACCTCTAATGTAAAATTGGGCCCGTGTTTGCCTTCGTTTCAATTGTTATTGTGTAATAGGGATGTTTAAGGTAGGTCACTCGTCAGCTTTTTGGAAAAGTTCACGCAGAATCTCTTACTTCAAAACTATTTATCAAAATTCAATTTTTATAACATATATTTAATTTCAACAATGTTAATGTTTTAACATTCAACAAAAAAAAACTGCTCACAAAGAAGCAAGATTTGTGAGGGACTATTTTTTTGTGGTGGAAGGACATTTAGCAGATAATTCTGCAAATCTGCACATTTATTAAATTTAATATCTTGGAATTTTAGCCTCGCATACTTTTACTCGGAGAATATTTTCCATTATGATATTGCTTGGAATATTTAATATAGGTCTTAATTTATAGTTTTAGAACAAGTTTTACACCTTCCTTGAACAAACTTTGCCAAAAAATGAAGATATGTCAAATAAGTCAATATAAAATTAACACCATTTTTTGCCTGAAAATCACATATTTTGACCAATATTTCAAAATTAACATCACTGACCCCAACTTTTTCTTTCATTATTTTAAAGTACTCGATACTTGTGACTGAACAGCACTTAAGTCGTAAAAAGCTTGATTTAAGAAAATGTTTTATTGCCTATTTAGTTTTTTAATACCCCAAAATATGTTACTTTTTAGTGCAAAAAGGTCACACAATAATTTACGCACATTAATTTACAAGATTTTTTCAATGATAAATATTATTCAAAATATTTTACGTAAAATAAGATAATATTTTTTGCCATTGTTACATCTGATAAAATATAATAATGGTTTAAGTAATTAACCAAAGAGTTAAAATTTAAGTGCAAAAAGGTCAACTTCATTGTACCTTAGATCAGTAAGATGAACACTGACCCCCTATTTTCTCTGCGATTTTGAGTCACTCTATATGAGTACTTATCCAAAATATACTTCTCAATAAATCCTTGATTTAACAAATTTCACGAGTGAATTATAAACTAGTCTAATATCTTTTCCTCTCTGCATGAAATATATGGAGAAAACTAACTGTATTCAAGCTCAAAAATCCATTAAACAATACAAAATTGGAGCGGAGCGAACACTGACCTCCTCAGTTCTGGGTCTTAGTTATTGCCCTTGTTCAAGCGCATCGTGATCCTTCCTGAATAGATCTGATCCGCTGACAACAGTCTGGGAGACATTACCATTGCCACATAAGTAAGTCACATGCTGTAGACAGCATGTTCCTTTCTTTATGGCTTTTTTGTGACCACCGTTTTGCTTTTTAAGTGTTTTTACCATTATACTATTGGCTGACCTGTTTTTGTGTCATGTGATTAGGAAGAATTATGTCATATGACTAGTCTGTATGTTTTAACTATTCAATTAGTTATAAACTATATATTTTGTTTTAAGCTCAGCCAATTAATTGTTATATAAGTTTTTTGTAATATGTACATGTAGTGTAGGTTTAGTTTAGTTATTTGTTAGTTCAATAAATGACATTTTCACTCATATGTATTTTTTAATAATCTATACAAGGGCTAAGCAAAATAAGCTGCGAATAGCCGGAATTGTCTTGTCTCATTACAGAAAAATGTGTGGATATAAATATGTACAGCTACCTGTCTGACAACATGTAGCTAGCCAAATCAGCGTAGCCTCTCAAACTGATAAACTGGTGCTTTCTCTCCAAAATTTTTCTTTAGAGTGGCTTTAACCTTCCAATTCAGAGGTGCATCCCTCGCAGATCGTGAGAGTGTTATTGACGTGTTTGTTGATGGATTTCTTTGGAAATACTTTATCGTTAAGGAACTACTAGTATATAATATGGTTTTAAATCCCTTTGTTTATTTGAACATTTTGATCACAAACTGCAGTATCAACTACTTTTTTAAAAGTATATATATATATTTGATCACATAAGGAATAACCCATTTATATATATTAATTCCAAGATGAAATATTTAACAAAGTATGAAGAAAATCTCTTCAATATAAATGCAATTTAAACCGCACCTGGATGTAAGAATGATTTCAGACGATTATAAATTAAAATGCGTTTCTGATGTTTAAAAATACATGTATATTAGATTTAAGTGGCTTACCTTGGAAAGTACAACCTTCTATGATAATGTACAAAACTTTTACATTTCCCAATTAAATATTCGAAACCTCGTGTTTTTATGAAATGCAAGCCCAGAGATGTGACAAAATAAATTTTAAACTATTAATTTTTATTGCCTGAATAGAGTGATGATTATATGTGTTTTTATAAAACATTTCAGAAACAAAAATGATAGAAAAATAAGAAATCAAAAAAGTGATAATAAGAACTGTAAAACTCATGCTGTGTGAGCAGCGGAAAGGGCAAAAATTACCATTATAAAAAAAGTTATTTTAATTTCAATGATCATAAAAACTTATCAAAGGATATACAATGTATAATCAACAGAACTTTTCGTAACACAAATATACATAAAATGAAAACCAACTGCAATGTACGTAACAAACAAACATGAATGCAAAACGAATGATCATCTTTGCAGAACAAACGTACATAAAAACAAGACAAACGAAAAAAACTTATTATTTGTTATGTTATACAAATGGATTAAATATTTTACCGAATCAGATGACGTATTACAACTTAATTGAAATTAGTCAATAATATATTGGAGTATTTTGCGTGAAGAATCGTTCGTTTATGTTTACTAGCAATCGTGTAAGATCGTGTAATATGAAGAATCGCGTGCGTGAAAGATCGTTCCGACAGTTTGGGTAACAGGTTTAATCGTGCGGAATCGTCTGTGTAAGTTGTCAACAATGAAGTTGCAGTAAAACAGCAAAAAACAGCTTTTTGTGCAACCAGGAAGGAAAAATAGGAATCCAAAATTAACAGTACTGTTATAGTTCAAAATGGAAAAACTGATCATTTTCGTCTAAAAAAAACCCTATCTTAATTGTATTTGAATGGAATTTAATCGCTGTTTTTTCATTGAATATAGTTAAATTTGCACTGTAGAATTCAGATTTAATGTTAGAACTTAAAAATGATGCAGAATTTTATAAATAAAGGACCTGACCAAAGAAAAAGGTACAGCTTGGGCTTTATTGTGCCCTAAAAATTTAATGTTCTTAAGAAGTTATGAAATTTGCTTTAACAATAGTTGAGTAGATGAATATAATAAATAATTAAAGAATATGGCATTCTGCAAATATGACGTCATTAATTTGGTACATTTCTAACTTTAATGCAGACAAGCCCCAAAATGACTTATTTCTGTGCCTATTTTCCTTTAGAATATAATGTCTGCCACCGTCGCCCGCATCAATTTTTGGATATATTATGTTAACTGCTTTGATAAATCATATATATCAAAACCTTTGTGGGCGACGGTGGCAGAGTATGTTCTCTAAAAGAAAATTCCACTGAAAATTCGTGTCTTCTGCAGCTTTTAAGAAAATACGGGAAAATGCACAAGTTAATGACGTCACAATTAGCATTTAGCAGGTAATTTGAGAAAAATAATTTGTGTGTTCTTACTGCGTGGAATTCCTATGATTCAGAAAGAATGAATTTTAATTTCTTATATCACTTTCATACTTTTGAAAAATACAGGGCTTAATTTGTATTGAAACTGTACCCTGCTCTTACGCTCAAAATCTCAGGATCGAACGTCCTTAAACGACCATGATTTCTTTCCTCATCACAATTGTACATGTATAACTCTAGATAGAAATGGTAAACCGCGTTTGCAAACTGCAGGGGATTATATTTTTGGCGGAATGGTGGCGTATGATTTTTTTTCTTCATTTCAAAATTATTATAGAACAACGAATTTAGTTTTAATTTTTACACGACCAAAGACTTTAAGAAATTTTCAAATTTAGGTTTAATTTAGGTTTAATTAATAAGGGACTTAATTTCCTAAATACAAAATATCAAATAAATATGATTTTTTAAACACACTAGAACTATTTAAGATTTCATAAGCTTCCAATCTGAGTTCAGATACATGTATGAGCCAAAAATCGGTAAAAAAAAAATATTTTTTCTCTCTCAGTAAACGATCAAAACTTTTTGTTTTTTGAATCATTTTGTATGTTGATATGCATGTGACAACTTCACCATGCAAAGGTTGTCCGTAAAGTTCGAGGACAACATTGATTATTACGAACAAACATTGATTAAATTTATGAAACAATTATTTTCATTAAGTCAATGTTTCATTTTATGCATGTGCAAAATTTAAACAAATACATAGCACAAGTAGTTATAATATTTTAATCAGATTTAAACAATTTAGAATCTACACTACCCCAGGATGCTTCCACATATTACGTTTCAGCTTTTCTAGATCTGGCCCAGTGGTTCTTGAGAAGAAGATTTTTAAATGACCCCATCCTATTTTTGTCTTTTCTTGATTATCTCCCCTTGTGAGGAAACTTGGCCCTTCATTTTAACAATTTAAATTTCCCTTAACCCTAGGGTGTTTTGTCATAAGTTTGGTCAAAATTGGCCCAGTGGTTCTTGAGAAGAAGTCAAAAATGTGAAAAGTTTACAGACGGACAGACAGACAGCTAGACGGACGGACGACGGACAAAATGTGATCAGAAAAGCTCACTTGAGCCTTCGGCTTAGGTGAGCTAAAATTTAAGAAAGGTAGAGAAAGTTCAGATAAGCCAAAATCCATTTTAGTTAAATTATTTATGTCAATTTGTTAATATCATCTTATAGGCCCTATATGATAGTATATTTTTGTGCAAAAAGAAAAACATATCTTTTGAAATACAAGTAGGGATCGCATAATTTGCAACAATATTTTTTTATTATTATTCTTAATGTCTGGGAGAAAGATAAAATGACTTTGACCTGACTTTGTCTTTAATAAAAAACGGTCAAATTTAATTTCAAAGATAACATCACTTATTGATATTGTCTTCTTGATTCTGTAAAAATTTCATTAAAATTTAAATAAAACAAATATGAGAAAAATCCTACCTTAATTTTCCTTATTTTCAATTGCACGGGAATCGTTCAACAATTTTTGATATATTTTTAGAATATTCTTCTTAATATTATGCATGGTTTATTTTTTTAAGAAAATTATAAAGAACACACCCTTGCGTCAAATGTTGTGAGATTGATGTGTTTAACTACCTTGAATAAAAAAAGACATCATAATATGACATCATAATGTACAATCGCTTTAACATGATGTTGGTACAAAGCATATGAACAAAAAGAACTTTATCGGTATGATATACATAGCTTTTATGAAATTTAAATATCTCATCTGTTCCGGAACTCATTTGCGAATGACAAGGAACACACAATGGATATGACTGGTTGGCAAGGGATGTTTACCACTCCCTGGCATCTCCTCTCTTCTCTGGTGTTTTTAGGTTTCAAATCTCTACTGTCTACTTAGAATTCAATATTTGGTTCAATATTACTTACTTGGTGTAATATTTGCCATTATTTTACAATTAGGCCACATATCATAGATTGAATGTTTGATTGCATGTTGTTTAACTTCCCTCTCGAGAATTTTTTCACGCATATGGAGACGCCACCAATTGCCGGTTGAGACCTATAAATTTTGTCCTATAATTGACACTTAGGGCCATTTAGGAATGAGGTATCTTTTTCGTGCCAGCAACTAATGCGACACGGGACCTCGGTTTATCCGGTCTAATCCTAATGACCGGTCTCCACGTCCCACAGTGGGATTCGAACAACGTAAGGAATGACTCCTTACTTCGCGACTCTTGAGCAGACGCTCTAACCGCTGCACCATACGGGACCAAATATCATAGAAGACATTTTTACAAAAGTGCATGTCTTATTTTAAAAAAAATATAAGATAGGACGATTCTCAAGTAAGCTTGGACTTTCAGTAAGGAGTGACATTCTCGAAGTTACATAATTAGCATCTGAAATTTACACAGCTTTCATTCACTGTTGAAATATACATGGTGTAGAAATTCAGGCAAATGCCAACGAGTGTACCGGATAACCAATAATATAGTCTCGCCCGCCAAAGAGATGGAGCTTAAGTCGTCTCTTAGTTGTCAACAACAATTTAAAGGTCTTGATGTTAATTAATTTCCTCATCAATGAGAATCTTTAAGCCATTTGACAGACGTTATAATTAAATAGCACCGAGAAAGCCACATATAAATCATAAGAATAAAAGAAATATTTTCTCTTGAACTGAACACTGGTAAGGATTTTAAGAAACAAAAGGAAATGTACATGCAGATAGAAGAATAAAATCATGACAACTTTTAAAAAATCACGTCTATATACTCATGTAAAATAATGTAAGTACATGTAACATAATTTCTATTTCAAAAAGCAAGAGATGTGAGATCATTTAGAACAAAAATTTATATTAGTTTACAAAATAGCAGGATAAACCACATAGGAATCAAATTATAAGAATCTATCATACAAAGTTAATTGCACGATACCCCCGCATCCTCACCATGCCCACAATTATGCGAACCAAACGGTGGTTTAGAACATTCCATCAGCGATGATTCTGTTCCACTACAATTGACGTCATCAAGCCAAATCTGACCACTTCCTTCGCCATAACTCGCTTCGTCAACTGCTGTTCCTCCACTAAAAAATACAATTTTTATGTATAATATACAACGGCGTATTCGTGCCATATTGACAATGTAAAAAAATCGTTTTTTAGTTTTTTAAATCGATTGAACGATTTAGAAAATAGTTTGAACGATTTTTTAAAAAATCGTTTGTTCGTTTGTGCTTTTAGAACTCGTTTGAACGATTTAGATTATCGTTTGCACGACCTAGGAAATCGTTTGTACGATTTTTTTTCTTTTGATTCGAAACAGAAATGTACTGGAAGGATATGTAGATAACGAGCAGTATTCGATATCAAAATCCATAAAACAATACAAAATAGGAGCAGAGCAAATATGGACCTTCGAAACATCAGAGGTGGGATCAGGTGCCATAAAGGAGTAAGCATCCCCTGCTGTCCGGTCATACCCGCCGTGTGCTCATTGTCATGATCGTGAAATTACGGAAAAATCCGTCGTCAATTCCGTATATTAATAATGGATTATCAATTAGTATGAAAAACGTCAGTCAGCATTTGACTCAATGGTAAATTGTATTTACTGACAAGGTCATTGTATCGACCATAGAACTTACGAAATGATGACTTTAAACAAAACTGCTGATATTTTTGCTTCATCAACTAGCTTGTCAATAATTTACCTCGTTTTAGAAATTGTCCATACGTAGAGCATGCTCTTGCGTATCGATTCAATTGACTAATCCACTAATTTTTTTGTTGTTGTTGAAAATTTATGTTTTAGCGTTTTCAGACCCATTTTCCTGATTTTTCTGTTAATTCTAAGTTGTAAATTTTGATTATCTCCCTTAACAAAATTCGTATATTTCTCATCTTTATATATTGTGTCGGCTAAAAATTATATGTCTTTGTGTGTAATACTTTTGAAAGCGTCACAAAGGTGGCAACCCATGACAAACTGTATTTTACAGACTTTTTTACTCATCGACGGAGGATAGGATGAGGTGCTCTAGTGTTGAGAGGATTATCGAAAGAAATATAAGCAAGGTGATGGATACAGTGTAACCGGGCGATCCAAATACTTATTGCATTAACAAATGTAATTTAAATATATATTTTAAAGATAAAAATGCTTACGTATAGAGGTGAGTGCAAGTTTCCTTACTTTTGTTCAAAATACATTTAATTTAAAATCACGATTACTACGCAAGGTGTCATTATTGCTTCGTAAATGGTTGGTCTGTGTAATTTTGTCAACAACAGGAACCATCTCCGTGGCCGCGGTATTTATCATTTGGGTGCCACGCAGCCATTGACTGAGTTATCAATATGTATTAATTTAGTGTTTAAGTAATCGATATTTATTATGGATTAAGATATCTGTTCAAGAACTCACTTACAATATACTAGTACATTGTAAGTAAATATCTGATGTCAAAAATTTTATTTTATTCCAAAGTTTGTGCGAATTTCTCATAACTAGGTATACGTATAACTGTACATGTACCTGCGACCCAGCATTCTACAAACAACTCGTGCATCATTATTGTCCCAGTCATCGTCACAAATTGTGCCCCATGATCCATCATAGAACACTTCAACTCGACCATAGGAAGATCCGCCATCAGTGATCCGTACCTCAACTGTATAGCAAGTTTTTAAAGAATAAATGACACAAACTTTTTTTTCAAAAGATCAGCTGTATTTCTCATAGATTTACAATCAATTGGTAACCTGAATAATGTTTACCGAGTTTATTGGGAGAATTTTATAAGATTTTGTCTTCAGGTTTAAAAATTCTGCAAAAGTTTGTATAGAATTATTTAGAAAGCAAAACAAAGTCTCATATCTAAGCTAAAGGAAAATCTACGATTTATTTATATTTCAGGGATTTTTTAATGTCATTTCAAATCAAAATCAGTCAAAATATATATATTAATCCATGCATCAAATTTTTGTTTGTGTTAGGTAACCCTAAGGTTTATTATCATACTATTTTTAGTGATAATTATCTTTGCATTGGTAGAAGTTTCAAATTGCGTGCATATTTATACTTAACATTCACGATAAGTTATGAAGTTTGGAATCACATTGCATTAATTATATTGAATCTTATAATTACTGTATTCTATATAAAATGTGTACATATTTATATCCCCCGCTTGAAAAGTGGGAGGGTATATAGTAAATTTGTACATTTTTCCATCCGTCTGTTATATATCTTTATCATAACATACTGTTAAATTTAATGAACTTTCAAAGAATCTTTATTACATATTGCCATTGTGCACCTCCTATTGTTTTTTTTTCCAAAATGTTTACATTTCCATGTTTTTACCTATGACGTCATTTAAATTCTTAACATTTGATAGGACGAGTTTTTCTCTTTAGTGAGCAACACATCTATGAAAATGAGCATTTCAAAAATATATTTCACACACATTTGTTGAACATTAAAAAAGCGCTCAGCTTGTTTTTCAAATACGTCATCTTGCTGTTTTCTCTTCAGTTCAGAAAAGCAAGAAATATCGTATGGAAAATCAGCTTGTTAAAATATCAATTTTCTCTGAAGAAAAGCAAGAAAGTATATCCTGTACTTACTAAATGATTTCAAGCCATTTGACAGTACTGTCAAAGATGTTCCCTGAGACCTTTGTTGTGTTTCAATGGCACTAAGTCTTGAAGTATGACCCGAAGCTGACTGTTTGATATTTCGGAGCGATGTTCTCAAAGCCGAAACGTCTCCCATTAAGGTATTAATACGGAAACTGTGTTGCGCCACTGTCTCCGATTCCAAAACACCTATTCTGTTTGTTATATTTTCAATTTTCTGCAGGGTTTTATTCAAATGGCCAGTAACTTCATTGCGTACTTCTTCCTTAAATTTTGACATCTCCTTATCAACCCGAGACATTTCCTTTTGTAAAAGTTCATTGAAAGATTTCATTGTTTGAAAGTTTTTCTCCATTTCCGATTCAATTGAAGATAACCTGTTTAATACCTCAGTTTTGAATTGAAAGAAAACTTTGAAATAACTGTCCACATGTTCATTTGTTTCTTCTGATCTGCCTTGGTATATCAATTGCTGGGAGCTGCTAGAAATTACTCCAAATATAACGAGACATACGTATAGCATCACATCCATTCTTATTATGGAAATATCAAAACCAACGATACGATTCCTTGATTTTCCCGTCAGGTATCAATTATATGGAGTCAAGCAATGTTGAAAATTTAAAAAAAAAATTAAGTTGAAAACAATGATTTACTCGAATAATGTACTTATCTTAGAAAAACCCAGCGTATGACACGATGTGTATTTAACAAGAAACAGTTTTGTTGATAGCGATATCTACTTCATTTTAATTACGCACTTACATTTTACTTCCCTTTGAAAGTTGTTTTTATCAACTTTATTAAGTTTACTGGGAAAAGTAGCATTATCATTGAAGATTACGTTTTATGTTTCTTTCCTTCCTCAAAGTTTCCACTAATTTTTTATGCAGTTCTTCTGAAAAAAGCACCATCACAATAAATCACATCCCGTTTGTCTAGCCAGCAGTCTATCTCTCAGCAAAGTCTGTCTCTAGCCCAAAAGTAAAGTTTTGCTATCGCAATACACCAGATACTGTTTGTCTTCCCTTCCTAGTAACATTTAGAAAAACTGGCACTCAAGACCACTTCCTGTGTGTTTGTTCTGCTCAGAATTGTTAGTTTTAAAAAGGCATTTGAACAGTAAAAAGTATATTTACAAATCTCTGTAAATTTGATAGAATACATAGAATCTTTTTAAATAGGATCATTTTGTTAAACTTTTTTATATCCAATGTATTTTTTTTAACTTTTGTTAAAAAAATATTTATATTCACGAATTTTGAACTTTGATTAGAAATTTCCCTCTAATTTTATTATTGATTTAAACTTTAGATATTTTTGTTAGGATAATTATTTTTTTTAAAAAATTCGGTTTTGAATTCAAGACATGATCATTGTTTCATACATATGCAACTTCTAACCAATTTCAGTTTATTGATGCGGATCGCTTAATTGCCATTTTTCGGGAGAAATTTCCATATATTTTGACGACATTTTACTATTTGACAATCATTATCTAAAGTATTTATCAGCTCAATATACATATATGTCAGTAAACCCCCAATGGAAGCCTCTACAGCTTAACGCACTTTTTAAGCTCACATGGTTTTTCGCACCAATTAAGGTCACATTGGTATAATGTAATATTGTGTATTGAGACAATAAAATACATTTTAAAAGAATTTGTTTACATCATTTGAGTTTTATTTCATTTGCTAAAACATAATTCATACAAATCAAGTGGTAGAACTCTTGGCTGAAAAATAGCTATTATTTCCATTTGTTTTTGTTTTTTTTTTTGTTTTTTTTTTGTTTTTTTTTTTGGTGGTTTCTTGCCAATTGCAGCTGTCTTATTATCTATTCTTTTGAAAGCAGTATCTCTTTGCAAAAACATAGACACAGGCACAGTACAGCTACTCTAACTTGTATTTTCTGTACATTCTGACTTTAGCGCAGGGTGATAATAGTATTTTTCATCTGTTTGACTGCTTTGTATGTTAATAAGGTGTCATTTTTCAGAGTCACGTTTCAAACCGTAAATGTA
This sequence comes from Saccostrea cuccullata, assembly GCF_032062105.1. Lineage (NCBI taxonomy): Eukaryota > Metazoa > Mollusca > Bivalvia > Ostreida > Ostreidae > Saccostrea > Saccostrea cuccullata. Next base: position 229,532 of record NW_026927468.1, on the reverse strand, counting down.
GAAGAATTTTCTTTTTCATAGAAAAAATTTACTATTTGAAAAAATAAACAAAACTTCATTATCCTACCCTGTAGTGTGGTTTCTTTCTGCAATGTTATCCCTTTTCGGTGCTACATTTCGACAAAACCAAGATGACTATGGTAAATGAGCAAAGAATTTAAAAAAAATACTTTTTTAAAAAGAAAATTTAAAATATTCAACTACATTGGATCAAAGAAAGCACGTGTTATATAATTTGTTAAAAAAAACCTATGGTAGAAGCTTATAGAAGAAACATCGTACCATTTATTGATAAATTCCCCTCTAAAACATCCACTTTGGAAACTTGAGATAATAACTTTAAAGGACATTTATACTTGACGTTATATATGTAATATAATGTAGGGCTATGTCATCGTTCTGAAGTTCGAAAATAGTAATTTTTATTACAAAAATTTGACCTTAATTTATGCGAAAAATCATGTGAGCTTAAAAAGTGCGTTGAGCTGTAGAGGTAGGCTGGTTTTTGCTTCATGATCGACTGGCTATGGGTTATTTCTCGTTCTCTGAGCCGCGTCAAAACATGTCGTAAAAACTAGGTAACGGCTGTTACTATGCCAAACTCTCAGAAAAAATGTGGGTCTTTCGAATGTCTTTTTGTTTGGACATTGTGGGTCTCAGTATTACATTTATAAGCACCACTGTGCTAGCACTTTGCTATTTAAAATTGTGATATTGTACAAATCCTACATTTCAGAACCTTGCAGGTTAGAAGTCAACAATTAGTCGATTTTCACACCTGTGCCCCTCAATCAAAAGAAAAGAAGATATATTTTGTGAATTTGAACATTGATGTTGAAATTTGAAAGGTCTTTGAGTATGCATCTGTTGTACGTTAGGTTTTTCCTTTTTTCATGCTTTTATTGTTCATCAACAACTACATCATAGCTACCTAATGCAGGAACAGCATCATAGCAAGGACAGAATATGCACTAAGTGTAAGCACATAATGTCGCCAGCAACAGCATGAACAAAATTACTTTTGCCTTCGACGTGATTGCGTACTGATGGACAATGATATATGCAATTAGGGTAGATATTCATAGCCGAAGATAAGAAGAGACACAATCGCGCTTATGAAAAGTTCCGACGGACACCTCACCTCTGTATCATTATCACAAAGGTATTAAATCAGTAAATAATGTTGGGTGACAATATTTGCATATGTAGATTTGATAAATTATTATTACGTCTTCATGTCGGTTCATGTGGCTTGTAACAATCATCTCCGCGTGTCGTTGTTTATGAAGAGAAATTTATTTAAAACCGCAATTATATGCCAATTTTTGCTGTATATTTACAATCTACACCCAGATTTATCGTTCCACTAATACATCTGTCAATGTCTAAAAAGAGGTACGGAAAGCGTGGAGACACGTGAAGTATTTGAAATCTTGTTTAAAATGGTCCACAGGAAAATTTACATTTTTATATTTCTATATATGTGCCAATGCTACAAGTTTTTTGTCTATTAAAAAGAACTATTTATTTTAAAAAACGGTTTTTGTAAGTCCTGTATGTGAAGAAATGAAATTAAGAAGTAGATCCATAAAAAGTTGAAGAAGAAATAATCGAAAGACTCTGTACGTAAACTTTAATGACAAACGTAAGAAAAAAACTTCAGATTTATATCGTTTTCTTCTTTTATTCTTTTTTTTGCAATTAGAAACATGTACATGTACATTATATACTTCGTTTTTGTGTTTTGGTGTTAAACCATTTCCTATAAAATGACAATTTCGACTTTGAAATATGCTTGCTATTATAATTTGAAAAGAAATGGATTCTGGTTTTGTATACATGTACACTGTAGTGTGTTTTAATCGAGGATTCACTTTTATTTTAATACCTGCTTTAAACGTAGCATATGAAAGGTTTCTCGTTTTATTTAAATTTAACTCTAATATCATTCTTAATTATACATGTATACTAAAGTCAAACTATCAAACATGGTTGTTTTAATTGAATTTAAAAATTCGAGTCAAACAATAAAACTTCCTCTCTAAAAATAAATATTAACACTATCATTGAACAGGTAAATTAATCACAAATAAAATTATAACAAGATGAAAAATATATTTCTTCTTAGAAATACAGATTATACAGTGTAGCGTGGATTCCAAATTCACACGATACAAGGAAAAACAGATAATCGTTAACGATCTAAAAGGTAAATATAATTTATACGAATAATGATATTTAAAAAGAAAAACATTTTGAGTGTGAACACAAATACTCTAAAGTTGATATAGAAGAGATGATCGAATTTCTGATTGACAATATCTAAGTGGTTTTGGAGACCATATATACGAATCATAATATTTTTTAAAAAACATTCTGAGTGTGAACTTTAATACTCTGAAATTGATATAGAAGAGATGATCGAATTTCTGATTGACAATATCTAAGGGGTTTTTGGAGACCATGTATACGAATCATGATCTTTTTAAAAAAAAACATTCTGAGTGTGAACACGAATACTCTGAACTTGATATAGAAGAGATGATCGAATTTCTGATTAACAATGTAAGTGGTTTTTGGAGACCAAAATATTAATTTCATGAGTGCCAATTTGCGCCCCCGTGTTATAACCTATTTTTGTATTCACATGAAGCTGAATTTTTTCAAAATCTTATACGTAAAGATACGAGACATTTGCGGTTGCTACCAATTCGACGTTTAGATTTATATTATTGACGATGTTTTGTTAATGATCAATGTTAAAATACATTTGTACTTCCACTTTAATGTTGATACTATACATCCCCGTGACCTTAAGATAAATGATACAATTAAGTCTGGCATGTCTGTTTCATATTGAATATTTTTCCAAAAATGGACATTATTGGTAATCTAACAACAAAGCTTTATGATAAACGTGATTACTTAAAATTCCAGCTTCCCTTACTTATGCAGCAACATACCTTTTATAACCCCCATATAAGGGTTTAATACTCTCAGTTTATTCGATAAGCAAGAGCATATGAACAATTTCTAAAATGAGGTAAGTTAATGGCAAATAAGTCGTTGAAACAAGAATACATGTATCAGCAGTCTCGTGAAATGTCATCATTTCGTAAGTGGTCGATTGAATGACCTTGTCAGCAAATACATATATCGTTGAATCAAATGCTGACTGACTTTTTCAAACATTGTTAGGCTATTATTTACAAATTGATTTGTGGACGGCTTCTTCTGTTATTTCCTGATCGTGACAAGGGGCAACTGTGGGTTTCATCGCTCGGCAGCGGATGCACACTCCTCCACGACACCTGATCCCACTTCTATCATGAAACAGATCTATGTTTTAATCACCTGTAAATTTTTTTTATTGAATTTGTTCTTAAAATTTGCATTTGTTTAGTTTTACATTTCAATTTTGATCGTACAGCATAAAGTTTTGACTTAAGCTTAAGATGTTTCATGATCCCGAGGCCTGATGTTTTATACGTAGTACGTGTTTGTTTGCTTTGTTCCAAAAATTGCATTTGTTTAGTAAGCTTTTGACATTGCAATACTGTTCATTATCTCCATATATTTCATGGAAAACAAGACAGGAAAGCACGATATAACATCACAAACCCGATACGATAGGATACACTATTTATGTACACAATACGAATGGGTGAACGAACGATAGGACATGATAAAATTGTTAAGCGTTTACAGGCCATAGAATTAATTAACATTTTCTTAATCTTAATGAGGAAAATGTTGATAGAAAAATTTCATCTAATTTAGTCTTCTAATTAAGTGAACCTTTCTTTTTTATATAAGACCCTTGATAAATCATTTCAAAATCAAAACAAACATATATCACTTTATATAAGGAATAATGTTAAAGGTCATTGACATTAAAACATATAAAGGTCATCCATCAGTCAATCTGTCTAAGAAAAAGGAAGGAGGAGAAAAGTTAACAAGTCCTTTACTGCATTTTAAGTCCCTGGAATAAGAATTTGACACACTTTGTAAAAGGTCGTAGCAAACAGAAACAATTCTATACTACATAAAAAGTAGCAAAAATAAAAAAAAATAAACACATTTTTTAAAAAGTCGTAGGAAAATGGAGATGAACAGTTCTATGCTGCATTATAAATGTCATAAATAAAAAATTGACACAGTTTGTAAAAGGTCGTAGAAAACACAGAGATGAACAATTCATCAAATTAAGACATTCAGCTAGACAATACAAGATTTTTTCGTCCACTTTTTATCAATTAAATTTGAAATAATTTTTAATATATCGACTAATCTTATGTGCCTTTTCTGGAAGTGTTATCGACACGGCATTTTTTATCGGTAAATCTGAAAAGAAAAAAATCTTTTATTTCTTCTGTTGGAAAGTCAATCGATACAAATTGAGTCCTTGTAGACCAACACCTTTGTGTAATATAAAAAAGAGGATTTATTACATTTTGAACAGTGACATACTGTAATGAAACATATGGAGATAACGAACAGTATTCACCTCAAAAATCCATAAAACAATTTTAAAAAAAGTAGGAGCAGAGCAAACACAGACCTTAAAAAAAATCAGGGGTGGGGTCAAGTGCCATGGAGGAGTGAGCATCACCTGCCAACCAGTCACACCCGCTGTGTGCTCCTTGTCATGACTGGATAATAACGGAATAATCCGTCGTCAATACAGCATATGAATAATAGACTAACAATTAGTATGAAAAACGTCAGAAGCATTTGACTCTATGATAAATTGTATTTGCTAACAAGGTCATTGTATCGACCATAGAACTTACGAAATGATTACTTTAAACGAAACTGCATGCTCTTGCGTATCGAATCAACTGAGATATATAAATTCTGCATACAGGTGATGAAGGTATATCAGTGCATAAGTAAGGGAGATTGACGATTGAAAAGTTATAAAGTCATCACGTTTATCATAAAGCTTGTTAATTATACTATTATTAATGTCTTTTTGAAGTTAAATATCCAAATATGAAACAGATCTGTCAGACTCTGTGGTATGTTTTATCTCAATTAATTATTCAATCATTCAATTATTTAACAATTCTTGATTATTTTTTCCATAATTTTGTATGCTCATAACATTACTAGTCAAATTGTGAAACATTATGAAATGATTAATATTTTGTGTCTCGTGAAATGTGTAAAATAAACTCGGAAAAACTCTAAAATTAGGACTGTGAACCAACAGAAAACTAATTTATTTTTTTTTTATGGAGGCCTCTCTCTCTCTCTCTCTCTCTCTCTCTCTCTCTCTCTCTCTCTCTCTCTCTCTCTCTCTCTCTCTCTCTCTCATAATTCTTTTCAGAATTTTTCTTACATTTAATATGAACCTCTGCAATACCTGTTTTGTATTCCCCAAAGAACTAAAAAAAATATTTAGGCACGCCTATTTATCATTTCTATAATGTAAGTTATGCATTTTTATATGACACGCGGATGTTACCACTGTGTGTCTTGATTATCAAGTCCAAAGTTTGCACGTACTTAAATACTTTCATGCGTTATCAAAAAACAAAACGAACTCATCGCAGGGAGTTTTTTTTTTTACTTAATTCTATTCAAACATGAGGTTTATTGATCTTAATGGAAGAGTATCACGAAGCTCATCTTTGATGCACTTAATTGGTATTTCAACAAATTTGCATCTTTTCATTGATGCTTGTGCCGGTGTAAAGACGAATATTGACCCAAACTGAATAATGACCTGGGGGTGTCATTTTTCAACGACAGAAAATGACCCCCATCCGTAGCAAAAAATCATTTTTTGTAGAAAAAGAGCCCCAGAGGTCATTATTTTATATGTTCGTCTTATAGAAAATTGACCCCCGTTGAAAAATGACCCCTTTTAGAGTGATCCAAAATTTAAAAAAAATTAAATTGACGCAAAGCATCAAATCGGCACTAAAATATTTAATTTTAGAGTTTTAAAGAATTTTCACAACAAATCCTTGGAATTATTTTTAATCATGTACTATGCATGATACATATCTTTATTTAATTTTCAGTATGATCAAACGGAGTTAATTAATTCGTGTATATAAAATAGGGCATCCTCGCAAGCTAGAGGTCCTAAGTCAACACGTTGCCGTTGGCCCAATATGCCTTAGAATTTTGACCAAAAAAAAAAAAAGGACGTGCAACATGCTGATATCGCGGATCTTTGTCATGGATCTTTGTCGTGTTATGTGATAATGCCGAAATAGGATAAAAAATAAATAAATAAATCGTTGTGTTATTGCAACTGTACTAATTAAAGTTTTCAAAACAATATTAACTAAAGCAATTTTTCTTAAAACATGTACAAGTTATTAGTTATTTTAGGCACTGTTATTCATATCCGGAATCTCAATACGTTTTGATCCCATGTCTTATGCACCTTCATCTTGGAGGGCAGTTCATCCAAGCAACTTTTTATCAGATAAAAAAATCAATGAAAATTTGAGGAGAATTAAAAAACAAAACAAATTAAATCCTAATAACAACCATTAAGACAAAGTATAAAGCGTAAATTTACTTATCTTGTCATTTGCAAAATTATTTTGTTAAAACACATTCTGATTGTACACACAGATACTCTGAAGTCGACATTAAAAAGATGAATGAGTTTCTAATTGATAATATCTAAGTTGTTTTTGGTGACTAGGCCTTCCAACAATCTATTCGAATTCCCATGGGTACCAATTGCGCCCCGTTATTAGCAGACCTATTTTGTATTCATATGAAGCAGAATTTGTGCAAAATCATCTGCGTGATAAAAAGAAAACACATGTTGTGGCCTTCAACTCAACATTTAGATGTATCGACGACGTATTGTCAATTAACAATTGTAATTTCCATTCTTATGTCGATAGATATATCCTGGTGTGTTTGAGAGAAAAGATACTACAGAGTCTAATATATCTGTTTCATATTTGGATATTTTACTTGAAAAAGACGTTAATGGTAATCTAACAACCAGGCTCTATGATAAACGTGATGACTTTAACTTTTCTATTGTCAACTTCCCTTACTTATGCAGCAATATACCTTCATCACCTGCATACGGAGTTTATGTATATCAGTTGATTCGATACGCAAGAGAATGCTCTACGTATGAACAATTTCTAAAACGAGGTAAATTGTTGACAAACAAGTTGATGAAACAAAAATATCAGGAGTCTCGTTTAAAGTAATCATTTCGTAAGTTATATGGTCGATACAATGACCTTGTCAGCAAATACAATTTAATTGAGTTGCTGACTGACGTTTTTCATACTAAGTCCATTACTGTATATACGAAATTGTACCTATCATTTGATTTCAAATATCATTTTGTGTGTGTTCAAAGCTTTTACCTATGATTTTTGAGGTCATTGGATTTGTACAAACTATTTTGATTGTAATTTAATTAAACTACAGTAGTGGTTTTGTCGGCAAATACAATTTATCATATGAGTCAAATGCTTTCGACTGACGAAATAAAATAAATTTTTCATACTAATTGTATATGTCCATTATTTATACTGAATTGACCACGGCTAAAATTTATTTTTTTTATCGTTTTACAGTATTTATATACTGAATTGACCACGGATTTTTCCGTTATTTTCCGATCATGACAAGGAGCACACGGCTGGTGTGACCGACATGCTCACTCTTCAATGGTACCTGATCCTACCTCTGATGTTTTGGAGGTCAGTGTTTGCTCTGCTCCTATTTTGTATTGTTTTATGGACTTTTGATCTTGAATACTGTTCGTTATCTCCATATGTTTTATTCATGACTTTTTATGTTTTTATCAATAAAGACTTATTTCATCAAGGTAATGAAAAAAATAACGCCTCAATTCCCCATGTGCACATTCTAACACAACCATCACTTCGTGATCTGCATGACACTTATTTCGGGTGTCATCGAGCAAAACATAAATTTTGCCATTATAATCATATGGAAGGTTGGGATAGTGGTTATAATTTAGTGAGCTCATAGCCCGCAGTGCCTCTAGTTTTGACTGTTTATGGGTTGTTTAGATACTTTACGGGTATATGTGCGAAGTATATACATGTATAATAAAAAGGAATGGTCCTCAATTAATTTTCATAATTTGCTTCAGTATGAAGAAACGTTACAAAAATGAAATTAAATGTTCTGATTGTCATTTTAAACACTCTACAAAAAAAAAATACACAGAAAAGAGTAAAAGGGTGGAATAAAACAAGATTTAAACTAGAGGTACTGTTAGCACTGAGCTCATTAAGTGACATTTTTATTCATTAATGATATGTGTCCGATCAAAAAGTAAAGTATAAGATGCACAATGAAACTATGTAACAAAGAGTATTATTAGATTTCATTCAGCGGTATAAGAGGAGTTGCGGATAAGAAAGGGGTAACTCAAAGCGTAACAGACAGACGGACATACTTGTTACTATATCACCTCCCGCTTTTTGAGCGGGGGTACAAAATTAGTAATATATAATATTGCTACATTTTTCTGTCAATACGATGATTCTCCATAATCGAAAAAATAATGTTCACCTAGCCCTTGGGCACGATAAATCTTTTACTCCTTTACCGTCTGAATCATCGCATTGACCTTAAAGAAGCAATAATTGTGTAATGAGATCAAATTACCAATTTATTCCCTATTTAGCCCAGGTGAGTATTTTGGCCAATAGGTCCCTTTATTGTTTTTTCTAATTTTTTTTATCCCCCCCTAAGAATTTAACTTTAATCCACAAGGGAGTCATTTTTCTACGGTGGTCATTTTTCTTCACGTGGGTTACATGTATGCAAATTTTTAGGATGATGACACTTTTTCTGCGGGCAAAAGGGTCATTTTTCGCCGTAGAATAATGACCGGGAGTCATTTTTCGACGTCGAAAAATTACCCCAGATCAATATTCTATGGGGTTCATTACTCGTCTTTACACCGGAACGATGGAAATCCGAAAAAATAAAAAAAATTAACAGAGGTGTAAAAGAGGTTTCCAAGGACTTGAGCCAAATACGTCGAAAGATCAGAGCTTTGCAATATACAAGCCTTAATCTGGAAATAAGTTTCCAAATTTTACAACAGCAATTAAATATATATCGGATCCGTAATTTAATTGTTAAGAAATGTTTACTTGACATGCATCAACTAATGGATCAAAGTTAACTATAAATATTTAGTATTCCTAGTTGACGCAGATGCCAATCATAGAAGTCAGAAGTACTACTGATAGATAACTAGTCAATGGCATTTCAATTCTTTGGTAGATCCAATGATTTTTTATTACAAATACAACAAGTTAAATAAAGGACATTTTTTGACAATTCTTTTTATATTAAATAGGAAGACCACGGACTATCCATTCTCCTATTACAGGACAAAAGTTCTAGACTGGAGTTAGCAGCCCATAGGGTACATGTATGTTTTACTTTTTAGGGTACTTTAAATACCTCTAATGTCAAAACTGGTGCCTTCGCTTTAATTGATATTGTGTAACTGGACGTTTAAGCTTGATAATTAGTCATTATGTTTACATTTCATTATATACCATGCTTAATATCTAATATCTTAGCCTATCTGCATGAAATGTTTGAAGAAAACCAATAGTATTCAAACTCAGAAGTCCAATAAACAATACAAAATTGGAGCGGAGCAAACATTGACTCCCAAAAAATCAGAGGTGGGATCAGGTACCATGGATGAGTGAACATTTCCCGTCGACCTGCATTTGATTCAGATCTTTTGAAATTTTCATTGTTGTTCCTTGAAAACAAATATTTATTTTCATAGGTAAAATTTGTATAGTAATATACAATATGGCCTTCATTGTTGTTTTATTCAAAATACAAGTACGCCGATCAAGGTACAACACAGTGTATTAAATATATTTTCTGTTTGAAACATCTTGTATATTACTTGCGATATAAAGAAGTCATTTGCGAAACAGTGCTAGCTATCTCTATGCACATTTGAAAATGTTAATTACGTGTTCAATCATGTCAAAAATGTCGATTTTGTACTGATACTGAACATTACCTTATCAAATACCCTTCATATGTTGTTAAAAGAAATTTATCATTAAAAATATTAAATAATATTGATGTTGTTTTTTAACTTGACACTCTGTAAAGAGGAATTACCTGATCAAATTTTTATCGCAAACATTATGTATGAGAATGTTCTACGTATGTACATAAATATATATCTCTCTCTCTTGTATCTCTCTCTCTCTCTCTCTCTCTCTCTTCTTCATAACATTTAGTATCTGTATCTCTCTCTGCATAGGCCTTGCTTGTTGGGCAATTCTTATTGAACTATTCAATAAAATATGTTTGAAGTAAAGATATAAAAAAGAGACAATTATATAAATAACTAGATTGCGTTGTTAAAAATGTGATTTTTTTAATCAGGTCTTCATTGATATCTGTGATTTGATAAAATAAAATTCTATACCCTGATGACCTCAATGTATATTTACAGTATTCTTATTGGCATCTCTAAAAATGTTTCAGTTGTTTTTGCATTCTCTCTAAGTCTCTCTCTAAAATTAATTTTTGGACCCCTAAATGTATGCATTTCAATGCTATTTTTGTATAAGAATTTATCATATTGATTATCATCAGGATGTTGTGTATTTTTATGTCATAACAATTTTAATTCATATCCTTTTCATTGGTAGCGAATCTTAGATGTAAGTTTATTTTGCTTCATACGTTATGTCACTTATGATTTTTTGAATTGAATGTTGAGAACATAATGAATTAATTATTATAATTACTTCAGCGAAAAACCTATATCCTGTTAATAAAAATATTTTAAAATAAATTTTAACATGAATTTGAAAGAAAAAACGACTATACAATTTTTTTTACACCTATTCATATAAGAAACCAATTCTTTTTTGTTTCGATGATATTGTAACATATGACATTTTAGTACAATGATATACTGTATGTAACCAAACATCCAAATCTTCATTCTTCAACAAAACTTCTGAAATTATATATAGATTTTTTTTGTCTTTCTTTTGTTAAGAAAGAAATATCCTGTAGATCAGATGTAAAGACAATTCTATATGTCAGTTATTTGCGTATATACACAGCATTTATATCAACTTTTGTTTCTCAAAAGAAGCTATGGCAATTGTTATTTAAGTTCCAGTTCTTAACGAACAACTGTTGTACACAGTACAAGATAATAATTAATCTTGCATTATAACTGGAGTATTAAATTTGGAACCATACAAGGAAATTTATTTTTTTGCAGATACTTAATTACTTTGGGGTTTTTGCTTTCAATCAAGAATATTAAAACAAAACATAAACATTGAAAAATAAATTCCAATACATTTTCTTGAGGAATATAAAAATTGTGTCTGAAAAATATTTAAATGATGATTTTATTCCTTTATTTATGCAAATACGTACTTTACTCGTTAAATATATTATCAAATATATCTTTGAAATTCTAAAAAGAACGTTATTTAAATAATGTAACTAAAAAGTGGTAAAATGCGTTGGATGTTGTGTAAATAGTCCCTTGAAAATCACTCTTTTACAGAATGGTAAACAGAATTAAATTCATGATTCATTCATTTGGTAATTGATTTTTTAAAACTTTTATTTAATAATTTGAATACTGTTCATTATCTCCATTAATTTCATTTATTCATTCTGAAATTCGATAATAACATGATAGCAATCATATAAGATATAATATAATATATGTACACTAGTACAGTCCTTATTTTTACTGTCCAATATATACAGGTTTTTAATGCCAAATTGACATGATTTTTAGGATAACCTTCATGTAAGTTCTCAAGGAAAGAAGTATAATTTTGCTGTAAGACAATGCGCAGGAAAGAGTTAACCAAGGCCAACTTGATTTTAAGAATGATTCTCGCTACTGTCTCAAATATTGAAATAATTCTTCATATGATATTTATTAATCAACAATTAAGGACAAACTGCCTATTTGTCACTTTTATGAACTAAATACATACTAAATACATAAATAAACTATTAATTGGCCAAACAACAAAAAGATTGATTTAACCCTATGGCTGCAGGAAGGACATATGTGTTTGCTGGCTCTGACAGGGACAATAGCGAATCATAAATGTTGAGTTAATTCTCTCTATTTTCATTTAGGTTTATTTTTTATAATTAAATTTAAAAATAATAAAAAGCATTTTCCTTTTCATGCAAGTGAAATATAAAAAAAAATTATTTAAAATTCAATTTGATTACATTACATCTATTTGTTATGCATAAAATTGATTTTAAAAAGTGTAAATTAAAATATTATTTCATATTATTATTCCTGTGAAGCTTAAATAACGGCAAGTACACTTTTTTGAAAGCGTTTTTTAAAAGAACTATTAAGTTACAATTTTGGTTTTACCAAATCAAATTAAAAAATCCATTCCATTAAAAGACAAAACAACCTTTATTAATTTTTTTTGTTATATAAATTCAGGATTTCTAATTAAAGCTTCCAAATTGATATTCATCAACTAAGATTAATCAAAGGAGGTGTTCACAGGATAATGAACTGTCAACTTTCTACCTAAATATGAACACAAAATCACGTGGCTTATAAAACCATAATTTTTCTTATAAAAGCATTGGCCTTCATTTTTCGTCTCACAAGATCACTATGGCAGTGTTAGGCCTGTTGGTTTGCCTCTGTTTGCTGTTTATAGAAACAGTAGTCGGGGTAGGCTATTTAGGTGTAAGGCCTCCCTCACAAAATAAATGTCATTACGAGAAGATCGAGGATGCACATTTTAGTTACAAAAGAGATGATTTCTGCGAAGGTAAGATTAAAAACACTTTTTAAAAAAATCATTTTAGATGATTTCCGTGGGAGCAAATTTAATGAGTGTTTTTTTTTTCAACAAAAAAAATATGGCATTATTTTTTTTTTCAACAGTAAAGCTGGTAAAATTTAAATTAAGATGAAAAAGTGATAAATACCTGAACTTTTGATGAAATTAAATTTATTAAATGTATGTTCATCAAACTGTCGATATCGAATTCTTGCGATATGAGTTTTGTATAATTATTTAAATTCAACATATTTTTCAACTGTCTTTAATCTTCTTTTTTTAATATTTATCTAAATGTGTTTATCCTTAATTTAAATGCTGTTGTATGGCGTTTGATGGTTTTGTTCAGTGAAAGTTGTGATATTAAAATTCAGGACAGAAAAAATCATATTCAAGTAATAAAACCGATGTCTTAGACCCTAAAAATGCAAAAATAAGCATGTCTCTTAAAGTAGCCTTCCCTCTCAAGATGACTATAAAGATATTTAGTGTAAAATGTTGATTTTTTTTTACTTTTATATAATAAATTAAAGCTTGAATATAGATCACCTTATACGTGATAAAAGTTACCTTGATCTGCGAAAAAAATTATTATTGTTACCTTTTTTAATTTTTGAATTTAAATTTCATATATATGAATTGAAATATTCAGGACCCTTTGAATGGTGTAACGTGCATGATTGTTGGGCAACTTGTGGCTCCAACGAAAGGCAATCTCCGATCAACATAGAAACAAGGAAAACCAAATCTTTAAAGCATTATCGAGGAGACGTCCATCTAAAGGGTTGTGATAGGAGAGTGGAAGCCGAAATCTACAATAACGGTGAGAAAATGTTGGAATTTTTCATCTGTACATGAAAATGTACTTAAGGATTCTCTTCAGTAGGCGAAAACATTTCAAGGTTAAGTACACATTAAGAGCAACTGATAGCCTTGGGCTAGTCCGATTTATCAAAGAATTTAGGTGCATGCATCGTTTTCCTTTGATTATTATTTTCAAGAACACCGAAAATCATATAATGGGGCAATTGGTCTTATTATGATTATGGCATGCATTATATGTCTAGATTTCCCAGTCAATTATCGCATCTTGTTATTTTTTTTATTCAGGTATTTTAAATGATTCCTCAAAACATCTCACACACAAATTACAAATTACACATACAGATCAAATTTATTTTAAAAATGACCAAGAAAAACGCATTAAGTTAAATATCAAGAAAAATTCTCAGCACCAACTAACATGTAAAGGTAAAAAATATATATACAAATAATAGGATTTTTTTGTCTTCAAAAGGCCATTCACCACATTTTGATGTGAAAGAAGATGATCAGGATAAAATAACCCTTACCCACGTTCCCTTCAGAAAACATAGAACATACAATTTTGCACAGCTGCATATTCATGTTGGCCGTCAAAGGAATAAAGGTTCAGAACATTCCATAAATGACAAATTTTATCCTATGGAGGTATGTTTTTAATTCTAAAAAAATAAACATTTTTTTTTTAAAAAAAAAGGTTGTTTAAAATCTTATTTTAAAAAGTAAAATTAATGTAATTGTTGACTATGGTATAAAGAATTTCACTATTATACAATTAAGCATTACTAATATGCAGTAGAAACATGGTCTATTTCTAACTTACTTTAACTTACTAGACACTTTATGAAGAAGTGGGAAATGTTAACGTTGTCTTTGTCGAAGTATATGTTTTGAAAAATACAGAAATGTACAAATAGACAAAGGAATCTTTTTCCCTTTAAATGAATTTCAAAAAGCAATGTTACTAATTTCAGGCCCATATGGTGTTTTACGACGCAGAGTATCAAAATGTAACATATGCAAAGTTTAGACCAGAAGGTTTGGTAGTTCTTGGCGTTATGATAAATGTAAGTACATTCCTTAGTATGGCAGATTCATTATAAATATAATTTACTGAATCCGATCATAGACGATAAATAGCCCTAACTAATAAGAGAGAAAAACTAAATGCAACTTATATAGTTTTGGGTGAAAGTTTTTGAAGTAATGATTTAAAGTAAATAAATAAATTCAGTTGAAAATTTGTAATTATTAATCATCGTCATTTAAAGGTACAACGAGATGACGATGATGACGAAGATTATGAGGAAGAATATGAAGATGAGAAGGAAGAGGAAAACGGCCACAGTAGAAACCACGAAGACGTATGTTAATCGTCTGTAAAGTTTGCATAGATATCATTGAAACAAATCCATTGGTGGAAAAAACGTATTTGGACATTTAATCTAGAGATGTGTTTTGGAAGATTTGAAATATTTTTAGAATTTTTTCTCCTTTTATGATACTACATGTAGATTGTGCTAATTATCACGTGCTTTTATAGGGGTATTATCTCATGAATGACAACTCGATTTTGCATGATACATAAAATTTGCCTCCTTTTTTGAAGATTTGCGACAACGACGATGATGAAGACTACGCACAGTATTATAATAGAAGATGCTACAAAGGGGTAAAGTATAAAACTATAATAAGAAGTAACATGTTTTCCACCGAACACTATTTGTTTTATAGGAGCTGGTCGAGTTATACATTTTTGGATAAAAAACAACTTGTCAGAAAATTGAATTTACGGAAAAAACGATCAAATTAAAAAAGGGAAGATTTCGAAATATCGGGACTAGACAAGTTATTACTTCCTTACGATTTTTAAGCACATAGGAACCTATCCATCATGAGTAAAACATCCCGATTCATTTTTGAAGTTTTTTGTTATTTTCGCCTGCTAACAGGCTCAAAATGGTTCGATATTTTTTTTTCATTAAAGTTTCTTTTCCATGTAGCACCATCGTTGTAAAGTGAGGTTTGCTAGAACACTGAGTGATATAATGGAGACCTACTACAGTCTGATAAAAAATTATAAGGGTGAAGAATTTGAAACGGGAGAACGGCGAACCAGTAAGTATTAATGTAGAAGTTACGAATGTACCTGACACAATAAAAAATAATTTGCTCCAGTATTCCAAAACTCTTCTTTTTTTCGGGAAAAACGTTGTGCATAAGAATTTTAATGCCTAGTCTTCTAGTGGTTTGTTATATTATGCATTTGAATTTAAAGGTTTTTATTACAAAGCATGAATAAGTGAGTCTCTTTGAGACATGTCAAAAGATAATGATTAGACTCTCGTAATATCATACACGTTTCTTAGCTATCTACATCGATAAAAGAAATGTAAAACGTATCATATCACGAAAGCTGTGATTGAATCAAATATTGAATACCATATCTTAAATTGTAGAACCTCCATGTCATCCAAAACAACTTTCCCAGGACTTCATTAAGAAGAACTGTATAAAGAAAGAGCATGATACAGAAAAAGTCCCAGTTTGTGGAATATCACCTCTAGACGTCCTCCCATACGACCGTAGATTTTATACCTATAGGGGATCTTTAACCACACCCCCATGTTATGAAACCGTACAGTGGATAGTTTACAAATGTCCAATTAAAGTCACTCGTAAGGTAGGTAAACGCAAATACCCAGAAATGACTACTTTATTAAAGAGCCTACTATTCACAGCAATAAGGAATTGGAATTAAGCTTTTAAATAGATACATGTAAAGCAGTATTTTATATTATATAAGGTCTTGAAATTCTTTTTTCAGGCGTTCAATGCATTGCGAGAAGTTGAGGATTCGCACAAAGATCCACTTTACGAGCTGGGAGTAAGAAGACCACTCCAGGTAATTTTTTGATATCATAGTTTTTATAAAGAGAGCA
Organism: Saccostrea cuccullata; assembly: GCF_032062105.1. Taxonomy (NCBI): domain Eukaryota; kingdom Metazoa; phylum Mollusca; class Bivalvia; order Ostreida; family Ostreidae; genus Saccostrea; species Saccostrea cuccullata. The sequence goes on along the minus strand of NW_026927468.1, from coordinate 212,932 downwards.
GCAGTACAGTTGCACATAAAATTATTATATACTATCATTTGTAAATCATTATAATGATTTTTTTTAGAAATATAAGTGGACAGAATTCATTTTTATTCTTTATAAGTATACATTTACATTGATAAATTATGGTAAAATCTGACGCTTTTGAAATTAATATCTCAGTAACAGAAAAAGTTCAAATTTAAGAACATTGTGTTCAAATTTTAAGAATGCTAGTAGCAATATTTAAACTTATTTTTTTTTCTTTTTTTAGGAAAACAAACAACATGTGTACAAAAATTACTAGAAAAATTAGGAGCAAGTAGAGGACAACAGTCCATGCTATATGATGAAAATAACTCTTTTAAGTTATATTGGAAAGAGCTTGCAAAAACGCATTTTCAAGTACACTTTGAAGAATTTTAAGAAATTATTGTATTGCCTTATGTGTATATTGTTTGTTTAAACAAATGTCTCATTTAATTAAATATGTTGTTTTCTTTGTTTTGGGGTTTTTTTTTTTTATTCTTTGTTCTTTTTTCTTAACTTAGTGTACTTTTTCAAGATCATTGAGATGTATAATTTTCAGTTTCAGACATTTACATTCAATATTTTCTTTAATTTCTACTTGAACATATATAACATAGTGAGATTGCCAGAATGAATTTGTTCTCCTCCTTCACATGTTTTATTTATTGCTTCATCCGAGTTTACTTTGAATTTCTCTGTAAATTGTGTTTTGTAGCCTCTCATTTTTCTATTGCCATTTAGTTCAATGATAATGCTACAATGATATTAATATTGCAATACAAAATAAGAATTTCGAGTGAATAAATTTAACAGAGTTTGTCTTGATTTCAAGGAATAAGGTACAGTTTCAATATAAATTAAGCCCTGTATTTTGCTCAAATATGACAGTGAAATAAGAAATTAAAAGTTATCCTTTCTGATTCATAGGAATTCTTTACAGTAAGAATTCTCAAATCGTTTTCCTCATATGAACTCCTAAATGCTTATTGTGACGTCATTAACTTGAGCATTTTCCCGTATTTTTTTAAATAGTTGCAGAAGACATCAATTTTCAGTGAAATTGTCTTTTAGAAAATATACAGCGTCACCCAGACCTAGGACGCCCTCGATTTATTCTGGTGTGTTCAAAGATTGAGGAAGAATATAGGCATAGGATATAAAAATATGAATAAAATGCTTATAAGGCAAGGGTCTGAGGTACGATTCTTTTCCCTGTCACGTACAACGATACCAACTGCGCTCATTTGCTTCGTATAAGATCGAACGACGAGCGATTTCGTAATCCGACAGTGAAATAAACATATTATCGTCTTTCGGTCCTGTTTCACAGTTTGTCGACAGTTTGTCGACAGTTTTATTTCATTTAATTTTAAGTTTTTTGTTATCAAAATTTAGCTTAAACACACAAGAAGTGTCCTTTTACAATATCCTAGAAGCTTCGTCAAGAAAGTAGTTCTGATTGAAAAAATTATCGATGTGTAAATTTTTTCTTGAAGTTGTTCTAGTCTAATCAAAACACAGGGAATCAATAAATAAAGTTAAGATTGAAATTATAAGTTTTTAAGAACATTAAATTTTAGGGAACAATAAAGCCCAAACTGTAACCGTACCTTCTTCTTTACTTAACAACTTCGCTTTTGAAAAATATAAAATATGTGTTATACTCATATGTGTGTAATGAAATTAAACATCAATAATTGTCATATAGAGAGAGTATAATTTAAGGAAGATGCTGAAACAATAATAGTAGAGCAAATGATCTTTTTTCTTTGCTACTTATCATGAATACATATACAGGTAAAACTACGAGAATATACGAGTATGTATACACTTGTAAATGCTGTATATTCATAGTTGCACTTGAAACTAATCTAATCTTATGGTTTTTAAGTCTAGTCCAATCAAGAAAAAAGTGGAGAGATTGACTACATTTCTCTTTTACCATACAGCACACGGAAATTAATTTTTTCATCTCAATTCCAAGTCATATCTTGTAAGGATTATATGTCTTGCAAAACTATGTGAGTTTGACACATGTACGTATCATGATAAGTGTCACGACAAATAGATTGACACTAACGTTCAAAAATATATATTATTAACATATTAAAATTTAATATTATGAAACCATTAATTTTTAATCTTTATTTTTTTTATTTAAAAATCAATTGCTAATACAAAAGAATATGTATGAGGGATGTCCCTTAATTATGTATATCGCGCTGATTTGTAGTAACCATACATTATAAATTAAGGAAACAGGATATAAATAATCACAATGAACCGATAAATCTATCATAAATTATTGTGAAATTACAAAGATTAATTATGGTTAAGAGGAGCAAAGAGGTAATTTGTAAGCCAATGAAGAAAACTTGTCTTTGTTTTCAAAGTTTATTATATGAATCAAGTTTACAATTTCTCCGTGATCGTATAGGTTTTTAATTAATAACGTAATTGTAATCAGCATAGACCAATACACTTTGTGTACGAATGTTTGTAAGATCCCAAATATATAAGAAGAGCTTAGAACTAAAAGTCCGAAAATCAAGAGTCCAAAATATTTCAAAAGAGTGTTTCAAAAGAAAATCAAAGAATTTAGAATTTGGTCTCGAATTTAGAACTTAGTCTCGAATTTAGAATTTAGTCTCGAATTTAGAAGGCCGTTTTCCGGCCAAACAGGGTATTTTGTACTCAGAGGGTATTCATGGTCCCGGATGTACAAAAGTACTTTCCCTTGGCTGTCTTACCATTGCCCTGCCACCTACACTTTTTCCGTAGGTCTGTCCGTTGACCTATGAACCCCAACATGGCACCATCCTCAAATACAGGTAATCATACGTTAGTAATATTTATGGACTCAGTTCCCATCTCCGCACCACAGGAGTTCTAGCCCTAAGCTCTTTTACTTATCTACTTCAAAGTTCCTAGTTTTATTACTTTTGATCAGGAATCTTAATAGTAACTTTGCATTTCCGTTCAAATTTTATTACTTAGTATCGATGGACTGGATTGGTCTATTCTGATCAATTTCCTTACAAAATGATTTATAAAATTATAATAGTTCATTGTACCAACAACAACATCCAATTTGTTCTAACAAGATAATTATAGTTCATGGAACTAAAGTCTCTTTTCCAATTATAAAGTCACTGTATGTGGTACACTAATAATGTACATCCTTGTTTAATAAACTTTCATTTTATTTTACTATCACTAATAAGTTCACTATTAATAACTAAAATGATTATGATATGAAGTGATTATAGTTCAAGTTTAAAATGTTCAGATAAAATGTCCGTTCTAAACCCTATAGGTTTACAAATTGAGTCAAAATATTTCCTTTTTAAATCAATAGATACAATATAATACATATTTAACAAAAAACAAGATGAACTGCTGAAATGGAAAATTGAAATTTTTTAGCAGAAAGGTTTATTATTTGTATTATTTTAAAAAAAATCATTTCTTCCATCACTTGAGACTGTTAAATTTAAAATCAATTTAAAACTACATTTCGGAAACATTTACTTTTTCGCAAAAATCATATTAATTGTTCCTTGGAGATATAAAAATATGTAGATTTTTTATATAAAATATTTTTGCAATTATGGAAACTTGTTTCTTTTTAATCAATATTATTTTTTAATACTCGTTGTCATTTTTCAATAAAATTAATAACAATTCATACAAATCTTGTGTTGTGATATTCTATCCAAGATGAAAGCTGAAGGTATATTTCATTGGATCTTGATAATATTTTGACAATCATGTATTATACAAATTATATTACAAAAATACGTATTCCTTGTACACTTTAAATCCTAAGGTGAATATCATGGGTCCATTTTGCTTTTTACAAATAAAAAAATACAAAGTTAACAAAAATGATATTGTCAAATGGTCTGTCGGTTGGTGTTATTTAGGCTTCAAATGTGATTTTTTTTTCTTAATATAAAAATCATTTAAAATATACCAGACGTATTTATTGCCCCCTTCCTTTTTTAAAAAAAACGGCACTAAAATTCAGCTTTTTCTAATCAATCGTTGTCAAAATTAAGTTTGTCCTTTTGTCTGCAATTTAATTTAAACTCCTTACATTCATTTTGCTTATCTTATATAATTATTTAGAGACAATTTCGAATATGACAGAATTTCAATCGGAAAATTAAACTTTAAAAGTTGTAAAAGCCAAGATTTAAGTTGGAATTACCCGTTTTAAAATTGTTAAATTTGGGAAATTCCATTTTAAAGTTAGAATTATCGCCTTTTACACGTTTGTTGGAAAAGACAAGGTGAAAGTTTGGATCACCAACTTTAAAAAAATTAACGAAGAACTAATACCCTTCCGTAGCAAGGCAATGTAAATCAAATTGTTTTTGAAACATTTTCAATGGTTGGTGTGTCACATGACTAACATAAAGTTGTATCAAATTGCAGTCCTTGAGGATTTTCTCATTACTGTACATTGTAGCAGCACTGAAAGGTCGTTTACCACATTTTAGAAAACCAGTTTGGTTCATGTACACTTTAACAAGAAAGCAATATGTTGTGAAAGATACAATTTTGCTTATATTTTTACTACAGAGTCAACAAAAAAATGTCCAAACTTTCGGATCTCTGACTTTATTTTCCGGTTTTCTTCTGAACATTTGAAGACAAAACACTCTTATCTACTTTCTTAAAATTATGATCAAACTATTAAATTCTATTTTGTTAACACATCTCTCAACAGGGTGGAATGACGTCTTTTTGTGTGTAAAAACAACAACAGAGAAAATCTAAATTGATTTCAGTGAACATGCATAATTTCACACAACAATATTAAGAAACTTATTATAGCTAAGGGATTTTTTTTTTTTTTTTTTTAAAGGTTAATACAGAAAAAATATTTTCTTGAGTTAAGTTTTTTTACCGGTTTTTATTAATTGACTTATTAAAATTCTTCAGCATTTCAAATATTTTGGATATTTTTTTAACACATCGTGCTTAAATAATAATATAATGCATTTTGTGCATCTGTAATATCCACGATGATAGCATATATTTGCATAATTATTTTACAAATAGATTTTAAAAACGAATATTTCAATGATTGTTATCCAACGCATACTAGTTACCATAAATCACATTAAAATCCGGACTTAAGATCTGCATAAGAAAAATAATTCAAATCAAAATAAATTAACTATTAAATTTCTCTCTCTCTCTCTCTCTCTCTCTCTCTCTCTCTCTCTCTCTCTCTCTCTCTCTCTCTCTCTCTCTCTCTCTCATGTTGTCCTTGCCTACTCTTTTTTTGGGGGGTTTGTCATTTTATCCCCCATGAATTCAAGTTTTTAATCTAAAAAAATTAATTCTGAAATTTAATATTTTTACGTTTGTAATGACGAGTTGTCTTTTATACACTGTACATGTAAACAGAGGATTGGTGTATAGGCAATTATTTAGTCGAAAGGTATAATTTCTGTGAAATTATTAATTTTTGTAGGGGTTACATGTAATTTTCGGTGTGTTTCAGGTATGAAAAGACCAAGGAATTAATATCAACCACGAAATGTAAAATTCCATCAGCAGTACTACTGAACATATTCCTCAACCATGAAATCAATTCCAACAAAACCAGTATTTTTTACACAAACGTCAAAAGCTTTACCCCATAAAAATATGTGATTCTAAAGTGTTTTTTCCTTTTTTTCCCTTAAAGAAGATACATTTCTCTATTCTATTAATGCGATAACTCATTCGCTACGAAATGAAAGTCTCAAGGAAACTTTGTGTGCCCCAAGGATCTGATTTTAATCGAGAAAGCGTCCCTCTCGAGAATTTTTCACACATATGGAAACAACACCACTTGCCGGTAGAGAGCTACAAATTGTGTCCTTGCTTGGCACTAAGGGTCATTGAGCGGTGAGGGATCTTTTTCGAGAAAGCGCCTATTGCGACACGTTCTCGTCCGAAGGACCGGTCTCCACGCCCCACAATGACAAATCAAACTCCCGACATAAGGATTGATTCATTACTTTGCAACTCTAGAGCAGACTCTCTAACCATTGCTCCACGCGGGTGCTCAAAAAATTTGAAGAAAATATATTGCATTTCCAAAAGAAATTTCTACCTCTTGATATCTATCAGCTATATAGTTTAATGTACTTAGTATATAAATTTAATTCTGCATAAACATTGAAAAAATGTCTCATAAAATTTGAAAAAAGGCGATTGTGTGAAACAATTTTTAATTGGGTTAAAGTATAATGGGGAAATTTTTTTTTATTTTCAGTTCTTAAACGAATAGTCAGGTTTCTTCTTTCCAAATTCTATTTTTAAAGAAATAATCATGTGGTACATATCTAATTGGTTTCCTTAACGTGCTTTTGTCTTTCGCTATATAGATTCTTAGTGGCGGTTTGTTCCAAATAGCAAAGACTTATGTGTTATCAAAGGGAAATTTTAAAAATTACAGTTAATGCTTCTATCAATTTTATACTTAATTTCGACCTTTTACTTTTTTTGTTCGGATACTAGAGAAAGCAGAACACACTCTCCAGTATTGTCAGTCCGGGCTCAGTAATTTGTGCACAGTTTAACAAATTGAATACACCCGGTGAAACGTGAATGTATGTGTTTGTAGACAGGACACGAGCTCTATATTGTAAATGTTTACGTTTCACGAGGTGTGTTCAACTGGATAAGCTCTATACACATCTCTGGATACGAACTGTGAGTTGAAACCTTTATATATGTCATTAGTACACATGTCGGTAAAGTATTTAGAATAAAGTGTAACAACTGTGTGAATGTGTCTGTGTTTCATCAAAAGCGTATTTTCATCACCTTCTATTATAAGATTTTTTTCATTATAAATTTTCTTTAAATATATGTTCATTAGAATGCAAACAAAAATATAAACTATAAATTTTTCTAAGTTATTTTTTTATCTCTTTTTCAATATTTAAGATCCATCACTACTTTGTTTTAGGCTTTAATAAAATGATCCAGATAAACAAAATATATCATAAAACATTTACATATCTATCAAAATGTAAAATGTGAATCTATACGGGAATTCCAGGTTATTTTCAAAATAGAAAATTCTGCTTTAACTTATGGGCTAAAAATTAAAACTGTCTTTAAAATACTTTTCACTTTGTAGCTCACATGTATCTTTACAGAAAATACTAATTTTAAAAGGCTCAGAAAATCAGGCTAGTCACAAATATCAATGTACATATTTTGCCCACTATTGATCTGCTGTACAGATTCTGTGCCGCGGTCTTCTTGTCTGGTAACGACTTCTTCATACTTTGCATTTTTCTGTAGTGCATCGTAGTTAAAAGGTAAGTAAACCAAACATCACCCACTAAATATAGTTTTGCAGATCGAAAAACAAATTTTATCAACAGGGTCATCTGTATTCCCTTTAATGACATCATGTGAAATTCAGCGTTATATATTTACATTTTTGAATTCATTGTCCCATATAGAATTACAATAGTAAAAATACTTTATATCTGCAAATCTACTGGTTCATCGATATAGGCGTTGTTCAAAATTCACGTGTGGAGCGGGATAAATAGAGACACAAGCGGGTCTTGTAGCACGTGACTTTGTGTAATCGAGAGTATGTAAATACAAGGAATAACTGTCTAATATTTTGGTGTTATGACAATGATCAATCAATTGGCTTGCGTGATAATTTTATACATAAATGCCTTGGTGTTTTTTCTTCTTTTTTTCTTTTTTTAATTTATCACGCAAGCCAATCGATTGATCACATCATGAAACCAAAAAAATTAGGCAGTTATTCCTTGAATAAAGCATCAAATTTTCTCAAGTATTTGTTAATATTTTTGCCATGATTTATTTTTGTTTTGAAACTAGAATTTATGCAGCTTTCACGTACCTTAACAATACCATAAAATAATAAAATTGAAGGTACAGCAAGTGTCAGCAAGGGTTGATCACAAAACACCCTAATTGAATACCAACTTACCCAATTGATGTATTTGAACAAATCCTTATAGTATCCACTTAAAATTTATTCATTTCTTTTGATAACATCATGAAGATAAAAGAATATTTCATTATGTGCAGAAATTAAAAAAGTTTTTCCGCTGAACTAGTGAAAATACCAAAAACAAATCCATCGTTAAAAAGTTCGGGAAGCAGTACTATTATCTATTGGCGTACTGTATCATTGATTTGTTTCAAAGTTAAACATAAATGGAGAAATCCCTAAATTTCAAAACGCTTTCCTTTCGTAAAGTTTGAAAACAGTGACAATCTTAATTACTTTTTTGGGGAAAAAGTGAAATATGAATTGATTTTGCATCATTCTGTTTTCTGTCCTCAAGTGGTAGAGGATGTTTCCAGTCTATTTAACACGCATTGCTGACTTCAGTACTGCATGCATATCTTATTTTCTTAAGCATAATTGTTCATAATAATTCACTTTTCCCTCAGATAGTGAGTTCATTATTCTTCACATTTCATAGTGATATGTGTAACATCAGTATTATGACTATTTAAAGGAAGGCCGATACGGTCTGTAGTAATTCTGGATAATTATCATAATTATGTTACTACGTTCCAGTTGCAATAGTTCTTATAGTAATATACTGAACATAAAATTCAATTTTTTTTTTCAGCGAAACCGAAACAGATCTAAATATTATGTCAAAATTTCACGTAAATAGCATCAGAGACAAAAGATTGGTATCTTAATTTTCCAAGTGTTGTTGGGATAAAGTTTGCTGCAAGTGATGTCTTTAAACTCATTCATTTAGCGGAGCATAGAAATGTGATCAAAATGGTTAAAATGTGAAAAAGATATAGCTTTATTATACTGGTTCTTTTTTAAAAAAGATAATGGGGTTAAGTGTAAGATCGACGTATATGTACGTCAAATTTGCTAACGTTCATCAGTCTACATTTATATGTTTTCTTTATTTTAATATTATTTTTTTAATTATATGTGTTACTTTAACGAAATATGAAATTCTTGCTCACAAAAAATATTGCAATTTTCTATAGCGAGAAATGAAATTTAATTTAGCAAAGAAAAAATATTTTTATGCCCCCGTAATGGGAGATTTTAGGGAATATAATTTTTGCAATGTCTGTTCGTCTGTCTGTTTATCTGTCTAGCTGTCCACAAAAGATTAACTTTCGAGAGGGAAGCTAGGGGTTTCCGAGTGTATTTAATGTGATATTTGACCCTTTGATCTTGGATTTTGACCAAATTTCACTACAAAATTACCAAACTTTAACCTTGGCCATAACTTTGATTTGCTTGCATTTCATAATTCCAGGTGTATTCATTGTGACAATACCTTTTAATTGGGAACATGTATAAATATTTTTGACCTTTTGACCTTGACCTTAAACTTTGACATACATTTAAGGAAGCTCTAAATACTGCAAAGTAAAGAGATCTATTCATAGTATAGTTTTATGCAGTTAGAGCAATACCGTAAATCTGGAAATTTTTACGTCGATTTTATTTTGCGAATTCGGGTCAAAATGCTGTTGATTTATTTTTACGTTTCAAATTTTGCGAATGACCACTGCTTTGTTACATTTTCTTATTGGTAATTTATTTTTAAGAAAAATATTTTTGCGAATGCAATGAACGCGCAAATTTGCTAAAAATTTATCTACAGAAAAAATTTCCAGATTTACGGTATGTCCTTAGAAGTAGGTTATTTACAGTTTATTGCACAATTTGCAATAGATGAAAATATTATTGGCATTAAATTAGACAATGAATAAGTAAATGAATTCATTTTTTCTTTTTATTTTTTCCCAATGTGAGTAAACAACAGAGATTTCTGTTCACGAATAGTCTTTTTGTTTTTGAACAGTTTTCATACGGAAATAAGGCAGCTAACCTATGTTGAAATTTAACAAATAGTCCCAGTATGTACACCTTAGACTTCCTCAAGTCTCTATGCTTTAGTGCTCTCTTTCATACTTTTTGATAATGTCAAACATAGATTGATAACATTTGATTATGACAGAGACAGAGGACAGCAATACAAATAAGAACAAAGAATTTGTGAAAATATTGATAAAAAAATAAACAATAAAAACATAGAGACTTCAGCAAGTCTATGTACACATCTATAAGTTATCTTTTTTTAAAGTCAAAAAAGGACCAGTGTTTAGAGATTCTTTAGAAACTTATTTAAACATTTTGCAAATTTGCACAGATGAAGCAATTTTTTTTTTCAAAATATAAGCGTTTTGTCTTATTGTGTTTTTGGCCATCATCTTAATTTCAATTTATCACAATGCATACTACTGGTATACATGTACCTATAAATACCTTTAAAAGTTACATTTTAACAATAGAACAGTATGTTTACCCTAACCCTGAACAGTATGATATTATTGAATGTCGGGCTTTGATCCCATAGCACTCTAATAAAAAGCCATTTTTTAAAAATTCCCATTGGATGTAAAAATACCTATCTTATTCCCTGAAAATCGATTTATTGCTTTTAAGAAAACAATAAAGATAAAATATTATAATTAACAGATATAAAAGAAAACTAATATATGTAATGATCATGAATATTAAAGTATTTTTATCTGGAATACTAAAAAAAACTAACCAATCGCAGAAGTACAGGAAAGTGTGTTATCTACTTGTCCAACTTGTATGAGTTCTTTAAAGTTATGTTTACTGTAATTAACGAAAGCCAAAACAAAATCTTTTTCCCATCATAACGTTTGGAAGCAGTGATTATTCGTTGAAGGTTATGTTTACTGTAATTAACGAAAGCAAAAAAAAAAACCTTTTTCCCATCATAACGTTTGAAAGCAGTGACTATTCGGAGGAAATCATCTATTTTCAGGGTGGGAAAGTAATATATAAATATATATCATTAAAACAGTAACATGATCCGTAAAGTTGGATCACGTCTTGTTGATCATCAATTAAACTCGACACTTCGCGTGGTTAGCCCTTCGCGTCTAGTTTGATATAATTATCTGCGCCAGTGAACTTCGCGTGATCTGGCCTCTTCTGATCAAGTTACTCTTATAATCATTAATTTATTATAAACTCCCTACAACTAGCAAAATATATTTTGAAAATCTTTCTTAATCCAATATCAACAATAAAATTAAATACACAGTTCAGTATTTGTAATATCAAGTTAATCGATTTTTTTTCATTTTGTGTTTATAAAATTAAAGTCTTATAATAGAATCCTGAGATATTAAAATAAACATTTGTGACATACTAGGTACATTTTCTACATGTATTTATCTTTTAAGAACAATCGTTTATATTTCAGATATTATAAACGATGTGAATTTTTTATTACGAAAAATGAAAATAGTTAATGAAAACGATAAAAAAAGTAAAGAGCCAGCAATTTTACTTTGATCGCATTTAACTCCTTTAAAAAACTATTTGACATGCATACTTGTCTTTTTACTGTCAGGAAAAAGTTTGAAGCACTACAGAATTAATAAAAATACATAGTATAAGTTGTTAACGACAATTTAAAACATTTTCCCACGATTACGCATACATGTAGAATTCGGGACATATCAGGATATACAAATTTAATAAAGCATTGCTCTTATACAAATAACTTTCAAAAACATCTAAAAATCTGTCTCTCATCGAGCTAATCTTGTGATCGGGAAGCCGCGATTTCGAATCTCGGCCTTGACTGACTTATGTCGATAACTCTAGCAACTGTTCCTTCACCATGCACTCGGCACTTCAGGTGAAAGTAGTTGATCCTTCAGAAAAACCGATACCCCGCTTTACGACAGGCATTGGTACTATGCTCACTGCTCGATGACCCTGTGTAAAATAAAGGTCAAAATTTGAGCCCTGAACCGGTATACCCAGAACTACCGATCAAATCTCCCAAACAAGGGGCTGTACATTTTATATAATTGTATTGATTGATTGTATGTTATTTAACGTCTGTCTCGAGAATTTTCCACTCATATGGAGATGCCACCACTTGCCAGTGGAGAGCTACAAATCTACGTATGTCCTATACTCGGCACTCAGGGCCATTGAGCAGTGAGGCATCTTTTTTGTTCGAGCACCTCCTGCGACACGGGACCTCGATTTATACGGTTTCATCCGACGGACCGGTCTTCAGGTCCCATAGTTGGATTCGAAAACAAAATAATAATGTTTTACGGCAATTAAAATCGTGTTATTAAAATATCGATTTAAAACATACGTATGTGCAGGAAAAAATGTTTTTATGATTTTTTTTTATTATTATTTTTTTAGCACCTGAAATAAGAATTATACAATGATAGAATAATCTCAATGCAAGGAAAAGATCGGAGGTATTCCGAGTAAATCGTTCATCTTGCGTTCACCGTTTATTCACCGTTCACTTTGCGCTCGCGCTCTTCGCGTTCTGCGTTCACTCACCGTTCATCGTTCACACATTGTTCACAAAGTTGCGTTCAGCATTCGCACATCGTTCACTCATCGTTCGTTCAGCGTTCGCTCACCGTTCAGGTGGGAAAGTAAAACGTTTCAGGGACTGTAATACGTTTCCGTAGCAAGGCAATGTAAATCAAATTGTTTATGAAGCATTTTCAATGGTGGGTGTGTCATATTGATAAACATAAAGTTGTATCAAAATGTAGTCCTTGAGGATTTTTTCATTACTGTAGCAGCACTGAAAGGTCGTTTACCACATTTTAGAAAACCAGTTTGGTACACATTACAGGAAAACATTATGTTGTGGAATATAAAAATTTGCTTATAATTTTTACTACAGAGTTCAAAAATTTTTATCTACTTTTTTAAAATTATGATCAAACTATTAAATTGTTTTCTGTTAACACATTTTTCAACGGAAAGGAACGTCTTTTTTGTATGTAAAACCAACAACAGAGAAAATCTAAATTGATTTCAGTGAACATGCACAATTTCACACAAAAATATTAAGATACTTAATATATAGCTAGGGGAATATATATATATATATATATATATATATATAAAAAAGGTTAATGCAGAAAAATAACAAAAAATAACAAAATATTTTCTTGAGTTAAGTTTTTTTTACCGGTATTTATTAATTGACTTTTTAAAATTTTTCAGCATTTCAAGTTTTTTGGATATTATTTTAACGCATCGTGCTTACATAATAATATAATGCATTTTGTGCATCTGTAATATCCTTGATGATAGCATATATTTGCATAATTATTTTACAAATAGATTTAAAAACAAAAAATTCAATGATTATTATGCAGCGCTTTCATAACCATAAATCACATTAAATTTCGAACTAAGATCTGTATAGGAAAAATAATTCAAATCAAATTTAACTAACAAAAGTAATTTGTCGGTTGTACTCTCTCAGAGGATTGGTGTATAGACAATAATTTAGTCACGATTAAGTTGTTTTTTAAAACGAAAGGTATTATTTCTCTAAAATTATTAATATTTGTTGGGGTTACATATAATTTTCGTTGTTTTTCAGGTATGAAAAGACCCAGGAATTACTGTCAACCACGAAATGTAAAATTCCATCAGCTGCACTAATGAACATATTCCTGAACCATGTAATTCCAACAAAACCAGTATTTTTTACACAAACGTCAAAAACATTACCCCTCCAAAATATGTGATTTTAAAATGTCTTTTCGTTGTTTTTTCTCTCTCTCTCTCTCTCTCTCTCTCTCTCTCTCTCTCTCTCTCTCTCTCTCTCTCTCGTGTGACCCAAAGATCATATTTTAATCGTTTAAGCGATAGACCGCTATGACAATAGATTTGATTTTTCGATTGTATGTTATTTAACATCCGTCTCGAGAATTTTTGGAGACGACATAACTTGCGAGTGGAGAGCTACAAATTGTCCTTGCTCGGCATTAAGGGCCATTGAGCAGTGAAGGATCTTTTTCGAGAAAACGCCTATTCCGACAAGGTCTCGTCCGAAGGACCGGTCTCCACGCCCCACAGTGACGAATCGAACCCGCTACGTAAGGATTGATTCCTTACTTTGCAACCCTAGAGCAGGCTCTCTAACCAGTGCTCCACGCGGGAGCTCAATAGATTTTAAGAAAATATATTGCATTTCCAAAAGAAATGTCTACCTCTTGATATCTATCAGCTATATAGTTTAATGTACTTAGTATATAAATTCAAATCTGCATAAACATTGAAAAAAAATGACTCTCAAAACAATTTAAAAAAGGCGATTGTGAGAAACAATTTTGATAAAGTATATAGGGGAGTATTGTTTATGTTCAGAAAAAGTTCTTATACGAATAGTCACATTTGTTCTTTCCAAATTAGATTTTTAAAGAAATAATCATGTGGTACATATTTAATTAGTCTCCTTAACGTGCTTTTGTCCTTCGCTTTATAGATTCTGTGGCGGTTTGTTCCAAATAGCAAAGACTAATTTGTTATCAAAGGGAAATTTAAAAAGAATACAGATAATGCTTCTATCAGTTTTACACTTAATGTCGACTTTGTACTTTTTTTCGTTTTGACATTAGAGAAAGCAGAACACACTCGCCAGTATTGTCAGTCCGGGCTCAGTAATTTGTGTACAGTTTAACAAATTGAATACACCAGGTGAAACAGAATTTATGTGTTTGTAGACAGGACACGAGCTCTTATATTGTAAATGTTTACGTTTCACCTGGTGTGTTCAACTGGATAAACTCAGTACACATCTCTGGGCGCAAACTGAATACTGTGAGTTGTTTTTGCCTTCTCCGATTTTTCTTTTTCTTTTCTTTTTTTTTTTCTTTTTTTTTTTTTTTTGTTATTTTCTTCTTGTGAAATGCTACAGCATCATGTAAGTCATGTCCCATTAAACAGAATATATGAGAAAATATTAACTATAAATTTGTGTCTAAGATTTTTATCTCTTTCAATATTTAAAATCCATCAATACTTTGTTTTAGACTTTAATAAAATGATCCAGATAAACAAAATAATACTAGTATATCATCAAACATTTACATATCTATCAACGTGTACAATGTGAATCTATACGGGCATTCCAGTTTGTTTCAAAATGAAAAATTCTGCTTTAACTAATGGGCTAAAAATTAAAATTGTCTTCAAAATACTTTTCACTTTGTAGCTCACACATATCATTATAGAAGTTACCAATTTAACATGCTCAGAAAATTAGGCTAGTCACAAATATCAATGTACATATTTTGACCAATATTGATCTGCCGTACAGATTCTGTGCCGGGGTCTTCTTGTCCGTTAACGACTTCTTCGTAATCATCATTTTTCTGTAGTGCATCGTAGTTATATTGTTCTTCAAAGGCTAAAGTACATATATCTAAAGTTTTAATTACATGTTCAATCACCTCTTCTAATCATTTTCATACTTTTCCCTAAATAATCTTTTTTAATTTAAAAAAAAAACGTATTCTTCTAAAACATATCATGGGAAGTTGATATCAAGCAGAATATTGTCTTTTACGTTAATACATTTTTTGTACTTTGGCATGCACCCTCTAGATTTTGTACAGCTCTGATACTAAAATACTAACTACTAAAATACTCTTTATTCCATTGAAAAAAATAATATGAAAGCTTAGCGAAAAAATAAGATTCTTACTGATTAAATATGGCATACCATTTTTCCATACAATCAATCCAACTAAAAGAGCAACAATCCCGCCGAAACCCCCTAATAGTGCATGGATGATTTCTCCTGAATTGATTGATGTTTCGCCTGCAATGAAAGAAACGTCTGTCCTTAAAATGATTTTTTTTTTTTTTTTGATAAAATATCTATACTTTGTATGCCTATTTTTAATAATTGTAAATGCAGATAACAGGTCTAGTTTATGTATTTTGTAATATATTAGTTGATGTATATCATTGAGGCTGTTGACAAGATTCCATTCAATATCCCCTCATCTGCTCTGCGGGAATCAGAATCCCGCTGACTCCCACAATGATATAAATATAATTAAACTGCATACCACTTAAGATTGAAATACTAAAAATGTAATTCATCTTCTAGACTTTTACATTGATACGCACTGCATGAGTAAAAATAAAAATGTTTACTTTCTGTAAAGTCTGTACATCCTATTACTGGGTCACATGAGGTGCAGAGATTATGACAAGACAATTTGCAGAATACTCCATAAAAACCCCTAGGACATGGTGTACAGTCAATACCGTATGTTCCTGGCCAACATTCTTTAAAAATAAAATACAGATTGTTAAAATTGAAAATTACACACTATTTATTACACCCTTGGAAAAAAATCCTGGATCTGCACCTGTCAATTATTAATTGAAAAAAAAATGTTCATTTTTTTTGCAGTTGACACAATTTCGTAAACATTCGAATTTTTAATTGGACATGTAGATGCACTAAAGCTGTGAGCTGAATTAATTAACGGCTATATAAATATTGGGAAATATTATATTTGTCCAATTTTAAAATTTATAGAAAAACAAAAATATTCAGGGAAATATTAGAAAAAAAATCGTTTTACAAGTTGCAAAATAATATAGATCAAATGCCATACCTTCACAAGTTTTACCAACTTGACGATAGTTTGCACAGCATTTCAGAGGTTCTCTGTTGTACAAAGAGACAGTGGGCTATATTATTATTAAGTTCTTTAAATCGAAATATTTATCAAAAAGTACCTTGCATTAAGATTTGAAAAAAAAAAATTATCACAATTTTCAGAATAGCAATTAGATGAATTTAGTAACACTACGAAGCAAGTAAACCAAACACCGCCCACAACATACAGTTTTGCACATCAAAAGACATAAATTTTATTCAGCGTTATATATTTACATCTTGAAATTCATTAAAAATTGTCCTAGATAAAATTACAATAGTAAAAATACTTTGTATCTACATTTATCTACTGGTTCATCGATATAGGCGTTGTTCAAAAATCACGCTCGGAGCGAGAAAAATAAGACAGAAGCGGGTGACTTCGTGTAATCGAGAGTATGTAAATATAAGGAATAACTGTCTAATATTTTGGTGTTATGACGATGATCAATCGATTGGCTTGCGTGATAATTTTATGCATAAATACCTTCTTGTTTTTTTTTAAATTTACCACGCAAGCCAATCGATTGATCACACCATGAAACCAAAAATTTAGGCAGTTATTCCTTGAATAAGGCATCAAATTTTCTCAAGTATTTATTAATATTTTTGCCATGATTTATTTTTGTTTTAAAACTAGCATTTATGCAGATATTACATACCTTAACAATACCATAAAATAATATAATTGAAGGTATAGCAAGTGTTAGCAGGAGTTGATCACAAAACACCCTAACTGAAAACATTTTTTTTAAATAAAACTTACCCCATTGATGTATTTGAACAAATTCTTATAGTATCCACTAAAAATTGATTCATTTCTTTTGATAACATTATAAATATAAAACAAAATTTCATTATGTGCAGAAATTGAAAAAAAAGGTATTCCGCTAACTAGTGAAAATACCAAAAACAAATCCATCGTTAAAAAGTTCGGGAAGCAGTACTATTATCTATTGGCGTACTTGATTCATTGACTTGTTTCATAGGTGTGCATAAATGGAGAAATCACTAAAATTCAAAACGCTTTCCTTTGTAACGTTTGAAAACAGTTACAATTTTAATTACTTTTTTGGGGAAAAAGTGAAATATGAATTGATTTTGCATTTTGTATCATTCTCTTTACTGTCATCAAGTGTTAGAGGATGTTTCCAGGCTGTTTAACCAGCATTGCTGATTTCAGTCCTGCATGCATATGTTATTTCCTTAAGCATAATTGTTCAGATGCATGGTTTTACGAGGGAACGTTGTCCCAAAACTTGGTAGACAATGTTTACAACCTTGTAGGCGTCCATTCAATAGTAACCAAATTTTGCATGGCCAAAACGTATTCATTTTTCCCTCAAATAGTGAGTTTATTATTTAATACATTTCATAGTGATATGTGTAACATCTGTATTATGACTATTTATAGGAAGGCCGATACGGTCTGTAGGCGCACGAACATAATTCGGATTTACATATGTTACTACGTTCCAGTTGCAATAGTTCTTATAGTAATATATTGAACATAAAATTTGAATTTATATCAGTGAAACTAGAAACAAAATTTAAATATTATGTCAAATTTTCACGTAAATAGCATCAGAGACAAAGGGTTGGTATTATCTTAATTTTCCAAGTGTTGTTGGGATAAAGTTTGCTGCAAGTGATGTTGTAAACGCGTTAGCGGGGCACAGAAATGTAATAAAAATGGTTGAAATGTGAAAGAGATACAGCTTTAATATACGGGGTTTTTTGTAAAGATAATGGGATTAAGTGTAAGATAGACGTGTATGTACGTCAAATTTGCTACGTGCATCAGTCTACACTTATTGTATGTGTTATTTTCGCGAAATATGATATTCTTGCTCACAAAAAATATTGCAATTTCCTATAGCGAGAAATGAAATTTAATTTAGCTAAGAAAAATATTTTTATGTCCCCGTAATGGGAGATTTAAAGGTACATGTATATAATATCTGCACAGTCTGTTCGTCTGTCTATCTGTCTGTTTGTCCACAAAAGCTTTGACCTTGCCTTTAACTTTTGAGAGGGTAGGCTAGGGATTTCCAAGTGTATTCCATGTGATATTTGACCCTTTGACCTTGGATTTTGACCAACTTTTACAAAAAATTACCAAACTTTAACCTTGGCCATAACTTTGATTTGCTTGGATTTCATACTTCCATGTGTATTCATTGTGACAATACCTTTTAACTGGGAACATGTATAATTATTTTTGACTTTTTGACATTGACCTTAAAGTTTGACATACTTTAAGAAAGCTCTAAATACTGCAAGGTAAAAAAGATATATTTAAAGTGTAGTTTTATGCACTTAGAGCGATCTCCCCTTAGAAGTAGGTTATTTACAGTTTATTGCACTTTTTGTAATAGATTGAAATATTATTGGCATTATATTAGACCAAGAATAAGTAAATGAATTCATTTTTTCTATTTATTTTCCCTATGTGACTAAACAACATTGACTTCTGTTCACGAATAGTCTTTTGTCTTTGAACAGTTTTCATAATGAAATAAGGCAGGTACCCTTTGTTGAAATTTAACAAATAGTCCCAGTATTCACACCCATATAAGTTATCTTTTTTTAAAGACAAAAAAGCACCAGTGTTTAGAGAGCTTCCTTAGAAACTTGTTTAAACATTTTGCACAGATGAAGCAAAATTAATTTTTTTCAAAAATATAAGCGTTTTGTCTTATTGTGTCTTTTGACCATCATGTTAATTTCAATTTATCACAATGCATACTACTGGTATACATGTAGCAATAAATACCTTTTTAAGTTACATTTTAACCCTAACTCTGAACAGTATGATATCATTGAATAGGAAGCTTTGATCCCATAACACTCTAATGAAAAGCCATTAATTTCTAAACTTACGCAGTGGATGTGTTCGAACAAATACCTATCTTATTCCCTAAGAACGGATTTATTGCTTTTAAGAAAACAATAAAGATAAAATAATTTTTCATAACAAACATAGATAAAACAAAACTGATACGTTTAATGATCATGAATATCAAAGTATTTTTATCTGGAATGCTAAAAAAACCAACCCATCGTAGAAGTACAGGAATGTGTTTTATTGACTTGTCCTACTTGTACTAGAGATATTTTTAAGTTATGTATAATTAGCGAAAGCAAAAAAGCAAGAAAACTTTCTCCCATGATCATAACATTTGGAAGCAGTGACTATTCGGATGAAATTGCCTATTTTCAGGGAGAAAAGTGTAATATATTAATATACATTATTATAACAGAAACACGATCCGAATGGTCGAACTACTTTTTGTTGACAGTCGCAGATCATAAGGTAAACTCGAGTTTGATATAATTATCTGCGCCTGTCAACTTGACGTGATCCGGCTCTTCGCATCAAGTTACTGTTATAAATAAATTTATTATAAACCCCCTTCAACTAGCAAAATATACTAAAAGAAAAGTTTTAGATCCATTATATTTATATAACTTTTATCCATTAAACAAAGCAATTTAATATCAAGGGCGATAAAACAAAAACGCCAAGAATTCCGCGTACAAGTCGTCATAAAGTTCACCGAGGGATGATGGTTATTGGTATCACAATGGGATCACAGTGTAAATGGAATGAATTAAAGTGGTAAAGGAGAATTGTGAGATATTGAAATAAGATTTTTTGATATAGGTACTTCATGTACATGCATGTACATGTATTTACCTTTCAGGAACAATCGTTTATATTTCAAATATTATATAAATGTGAATTTTTCGTAAAGAAAATGAAAGCAGTTAAGCAATAAGGTAAAAAAAATAAACAACCAGAAATTTAACTTAGATCGCATTTAAATCCTTTAAAGAACTATTTGACATGCAAACTTGTACTTTTAATGTGGGGAAAAGGTTTGAAGCACTACGGAATTGATTAAAGCAAGAAATAAGTTGTTTTTGGCAATTTGAAACATTTTCCCACGATTACGTATATATGTAGAATTCGGGACATTTCAGGAAATATACAAATTTATATAATAAAGCATTGCTCTTATACAAATAACTTTCAAAAATATCTAATAAATCGTATCACAACGAGCTTACTTTGTGATCGGTAGGTCGTGAGTTCGAATCTCGGCCGTGACTGACCTAAGTCGATAAAAAATGGGTAGCAACTGTTCCTTTGCCATGCACTCAGCACTTGAAGTGAAAGTAGCTGATCCTTCAGATGAGACCTTAACAACTGAGGCCCCGGGTTGTGACAGGCCCTAATTGGTATGATAAAGATCCCTCACTGCTCGATGGCCCTAAGTGCAGAGTAAAGGTCAAAATGTGAAGCCCTTCACCCGTATATGGTGACGTCTCTACATGAGTAAAATATTATCGAATGGGACGTGAAACATTGTACAGTCGATCAATAAAAACCAGAACCACCAATTAAATCCCCCAAACAAAGGTCTGTATATTTTATATAATTCTATTGATTGATTGTATGTTATTTTACGTCTTCCTCGAGAATTTTCCACTCATATGTACATTGTGGATGCCATTACTTGACAGTGGAGAGTTACAAATTTACGAATGCCCTATATTCGGCACTCAGGGCCATTGAAAAATGAGGCATCTTTTTTGTGCCAGCACCTACTGCAACAAGGGACTTCGGTTTATACGGTTTCATCCGTAGGACCGGTCTCCTCGTCCCACAGTTGAATTTGAACCCCGCGACGTAAGGATCAACTCCTTACTTCGCGACTCTAGGTTATAAAGACACTATAACCACTGCTCCACGCGGGCGACTCAATAGATGAAGCTTACCTTCAATGAAACAAACTGTATATAGGTATGGATTTTGAAAAATAAAAACCTTCATCGGACATTTTCCACGAGAATACGATATGCAAGGCATTGAACTGAAGAGCTTTGAAAGAAAAAAATCTAGCAGAATGAATGGAATGTTTGAGGCAAATTTTAAGATAAAATACCAGTCCCATGGAACACTACCGAAAGAAATACAATCACATTTTAGAAATATTGATTTAATGTAGGGCCAGGAAATATTGATATATTGGCTACTTGCTTCTTAGATGCAATAATTTTTTACCATGAACATGTATGTTGCACAAGTACATTTAGAGGAAAAAGATGTGGATCCCACCTGAAATGCCCCTCAGTGTGCCGAAGTTACTAAAATTTAGTACGGTTATACATGATTAAGCATGTTTTTTGATTCGTTATAACCAATTCAAGAAGAATTTGGTTATAACGAATTCAACAAATCTGTAATAACAGATTAAATTCGTTATAACGAATTCAATAAATCTGTAGTAACAAATTAAATTCGTTATAACGAATTCAATGAATCTGTTATAACAAATTAAATTCGTTAAAACGAATAATTCAATGAATCTGTTATAACAAAATAAATTCGTTATAACGAATTCAATAAATCTGTTATAACAAATTAAATTCGTTATAACGAATTCTAAAAATCGTTATAACGAATTCAAAAATATGTTTTGATAGGTCCTAAAGGGGCTTCCGTAGACACATCTGTTTTATATTTGAATATTGTATTAGAGAAGACGTCAGTAGTAACCTTATGATGTTTTATGATAAACGATGATGACTATTTTCAATCAGTAATGTAGCGATATACACATAATTATGTACCATTATCAATTGCTGATGGAATTTATATCCTTCAGTTGATTCGATAAGCAACAGCATGCTCTACGTACATATGTATAAACACTTTCTAAAACGAGATACGCTATTCGCAAACAAGTTGATGAAGAAGGATATCAACAGTCTTGCTTGAAGTCATCATTTCGCAAGTTTTAGGGTCGATACAATGATCTTGTCAGCAGATACAACTTATCATTAAGTCAAACGCTGACTGATATAATCATCCTAATTGTTACGCCATTATTAGCACTGCATTGACTACGGATTTTTACGTTTTTCCCGACTAAGTTAATAAGCACGCGGGGATGTGACGCTTCGGCAGGAGATGCTCACTCCTCCTAGGCACCCGATCCCAACCTCTAATGTTTTGGGGTCTTCGTGTTTGCTCTGTTCCCTGTCTGCATTGTTTAATTGGACTTTGATCTTTAATACTCTTCGTTATCACCGTATTTTATCATTATAATCTTTATTGCCACATGCATTGTAAACATTCAATAAATTAAGCATTCTACGTGTTCAAGAGATCCTTTCTGATTTTTAAGGTTAAAGTATCATAAGGTTCCAAATCCACAGAATATTCATTTTCGTTATTCAAACCATGTCGTTTCTGATGGTTCACCACTGGTTCATTTCCTCTTCCATGATAATTAGTTAAATTTTGCAGCTGTGTATCTGCGGCTGATTTTGCTGTTTCTATAGAAGACAAACAATCATTGGGAATTCTGTAAATATGAAATGAAAATGTACATTACAAATAATACAAATATTTAACTCTCCCAGCTTGAATAAATTAAGGAATGTTACCTTCATCTTGATCTCGTTTTGATGAACGTTTCCTGTTAAAAATCAATTGTAAACTTATAAAATTTAATACTAGTAAATGTAATAGAGTTTGTCAAATAAACATTTCAACAGGATAATGCATGATTGTTTTTTTAGCGTAAGGGCAATTACTGAACCTATTTGTTTGCATTTAATTATATTTTAAGATATGTCAGTACTTATATTCGTTGTATAAAGATAAAACAACTTTTTGAAAATCTTATTTCCGCTTTTCTTTCAAAAGGGAACAAAATCAATTTGAAAAAAACTTCCGTGATCGTTTTATTGCTTGAAGTGGAATATGTATAGTTACATGTATTTAAGGAATGTTTTGTGTGAGATATTGGTGTGTGAATCACACAGACTTGTCACGTAGGCATATTTCATGAAGCGCGCTAGCGCGCTTCATGAAAAATATGCCTACGTGCAAGTCTGTGAGATTCACACACCAATAATTCACACTAAACTTAAAAACATTCCTTATATTTACATTTTACATGTTTGGAAGCACCAAAAATATAAGTACAATATTTGAATTTCTCGCTGCCCTATATCGTTATACTTTTACTAACGTCGCTGTAGCATTATTGTGACGTCACGTTAAAGCACGTTTCTCCGTGTATATTTCTACGCCTGAGTATACACAAAAATGGTATTCAAATCAATTTCACAGTTGGCTTAGTAGAAAAACACAGCGAATGTAAATATTTGGCATTGATTCAAAGTTAAGTTAATAGAACTAGTATTAACCAACCTATGTAGACAGAAAATAATCATTAAAACTGTAAATCCAACGCCGCAGCTACCACACACCGATATTGTTATAGTCAACCAATTAATAACATTTCCATTTCCGTGGCTATCAGGCAAATCTATTCATAAGTACAAAAATACGAAAGAGAATTAAAGAATTACATAAAAGGACACAGTGAGTCAAAATCATGTCTTTCTTTTAAGATATCTGTAGCATACATAGAAAGACTTATGAAAATAATGAGTATATAGCTAAAATATGACAATTAAACTGAAAGAAAAAACTGCACGATATAAGTCATAATAAGTGCCTGAAAAACAAAGGTTGTATCTACCGTTTCGTTGTTTTCGTGTTTGTCAAGGTCACGCCACTTTTATTTTTAGCTCAAACATGTAAACAACATTCAACTTGGAGCATGGAAAGGTGAGAAATATGTTCTAACAAAGTTTTAAAAAGATTGCCTCTAAATTTTTGGTCTACTTACATTCTTTCCTGGGCACTTGAGACCATGGTAACTATGGAAACTTATTCAACTTTTCTGCGCACGCGTACAATGAGGTGGAAGAAGTATTGAGTAATATTTTCTGTCTGGGTTATACTAAAATTATTTTGACTTTTATTTTTCTCCTTAAAAATAGAATTTTTAGGTTTTGAAACCTGTAATTTTCTGAAACCTAATACTTTTAGGAATTGAACAAAATTAACAAGGGTCAAGCAAAAATTCTACACTTGTCAATTTTTCCCCTTTGTGCGTCACAATGCCGCTTTAAAGTTAGATAAAACACAGCTCGAAAAATAGCGGGCTTCTTCGGATTCGGAATCGAGAAAGAAACAGAATTTTTAAATGTAAACTTAATTGATAAAAATATATACATGTATAAAGTCAATCAATAATAATATTTATTAATTAATTTAATTTTTGGAAATTCATTAGGACATGAACTACGAAGCTTCGTGCTTAGTTAGCGCTTCGAGATAAATAATTATAGGGGTAAATCGTTCTTGTTTATGTATCTAATTAATTATCAAAAATAAAATTCATTTCTTATACTTTCATCGTTTTACTTGTGCTTTGTCACACATTTTTGTCACTCAACGAATTTTTGTAAAAGAACTTGCACTTTTTTTTTGCTCTAGTTACATCACAATGGAATTATTCTTAATCATCATACGGTAGTTAATGAGAACATGATCTTTTATATAGTAATCAAAGAAACGTGCGTACGGGGAAATAATTGGGAATGTTAACATTACATGTTTAATTCCGTCTTATTTTCACTGGCTTGTGACCATATAATAACATGGATATATTTCTTTTGATAGAATTGATTTTAATGTTGCAAATAGTAAACGTTTAGCTTTACAAATTAAAAAAATAAACATTATAAACATGAAACAAATTAAAATGTATCAGAGATGCAATCGGATATAACGTGATGTAGAAGTAAGCATTAAATGATTACATGTACATCAAGAACGAGCCTTTGTATTGTATATCGAGTACAATATTTATAAAAAATAATTGTGCCTAATCCATAATGATTATACTAACTCTACTGATGTTTTGAGTGTTAGTGAATGGTACAAGATAAAATATTTTTGTTTCTTCAAGATTTGTGAAATGGCAGATAACTTGCAACTGAAAAGTTAAAATATCATACTAGTACTTGTTGTTACAGTACATCCTCTTACTGGGTTACATGAGGTGCAGAGATCAGGACAGGGCATCAGGCACAACCTTCCATAAAAACCGCGAGGGCATGGTTCACAGTTATTTCCATATGTTCCTGGCCAACATTCTTTAAACAAGTAAAGGTTTTAAAATTGAATATTTGTACAGCTCAACGCACTTTTTAAACTCGCACAAATTAAGGTCACATTGTTATAATGCAAAATTGTGTAACGTGAAAACAAAATATATTTTATAAATGATTTATAACTTAATTTTGATCATATTCCATTACTTTAAACAAAATTCACACATAATAATTGGTAAGAATTTTATATGCTCTTGGATGATATATTGTGAGTGTTTCCAAATGGTTTTTTTCAAGGTTTCTCGTCAAATACAATCGTCTTTGTATCCGTTCATTTTAAAGCATACTTCTGCCTTGCCTTAATACAGAAACAGTGCGGTTCATGTAAATTTTGTGTTTTCTGTACACTAATATGATACTAAGGCGCAATATGTGATAGAAGTATTTCTCATCCGTTCCACTGCTTTCCATGTTAAAAAGATGGCATTTTTTCAGGTTTACTTTCTGAAATCTGGCATCACGAAAGATACCTTCCAACGCAAAATTTCAAAGTTTCAGACCATAAATCTAAAAGAATTTTCTTTTCAACACTTACAATTTACTATGTTAAACATAAACAATACTTTATTATCCTGTCCTTTCACATGATATCTTTATGCAGTTTTGTCATTTTCGGCGCAGCATTTCGACAAAACCAAGACAAGTATGGAAAATATGCAAAGTACCTAGAAAAATGCTCATTTGTAAGAAGTCAATTTGAAAATTTCAACCAAATAGTATCAAAGATAGTTCGATTAATTAAGTTGTAACTACCTACGATAGAATCATACAATTTATAGAAAAAAAAATCCCTTTTAGAACGTTGACTTTTAAAACTTACGATAATGATTTTAGCGAATATGCACTTTAAGCATGAAATGTTGAATAATGTAAGAGTTATGTATCGTACTGAAACTCGATAATTTTAAGTTTTATTGCCAAAAAAATGACCTTAATTTATGCAAAAAACCATGTGAGTTTAAAAAGTGCGTTGAGCTGTATACTTTAATTAAATAGCTTATTTTGAAACTGTCAATAACACATTATAAAATAAATGAATGATGAAATAACTTTGAAAATGCAAGAATTGCCACGATATCAGCAAAACGTTGTGGTTTTAAATCAAAAGTTATTATATACATCAAACATCATACCTACACAACTTTCACCAACTTTGCGAAAGTTTGCACAGCATCTCAATAGTTCTCTGTAGCAAAAAGGAACAATGCGTACAATATTTGTACATGAAATAAATAGTACTTAAAGTCAAAGCACATTTTATCAAAATCATTACAAAATAAATTACTTTTTGGCAAGTTACGTTTATAATTACATGTACCAAGAAAAAAGCAAACAAACAAACAAAAACTATATTAATATCTGGATCATTCTAATTACATATGCCAACGTCATATGCATGTGAAATTAATTGTTGTTTGTAATATCAAACCTCGTCAAGCCATTTTTTATTTGCAGCTATATTTTTCATTACTTGGCATTTCATTTTTCACTTCATGTTTGTCGCACCAGATACATTTCGCCCACTTTATTCGCCCATTTTAGATTTTAGAATATATATAAAATCTATTTTACCTAAATACAATGTCACTTCTTTTTTTGCATTTAATTGTCTCTTTGGGCATTGTGCTAACATCAATGGGGACTAATCACAATATATAAACTATACATGTAAAATCCATGTGAATCTACATGATGAATCCAAAACAACCTTTTAAAACACATTTTTAAAATTTTTAAATACTTACCCAATGGATGAATTCGAACAAACATTTGTTGTATTTCCTAAAAGAAGATTTAAAGTTTTTGATAGAACAATCAGAATAAAAAAGCATTTCATAATTAGCAGAAATGCGTAACAAATTTCCACTGTACTCATAAAAATAAAAGTCTTTTTAATGTGCAATTTAGAAAAATCGTAGATGTTTGTACAGGATCTACTTGCCATAACTTATATATAATTGACTTGTTTTAAAGGTATAATTAATTGCGGAAATCACAAACTTTAGAATAAATTTCCCTTCCTAAAGTTTGGACGTACTTATTATCTGAGTACTTAAGAACAATTATATATTTTCAGGAAAAGCTTAGTAATAAATGTTAATTAAACCAATTTGACACTATACGAGTCCTACAGGTGATCAAAACGTCCGCGCATTCTCTGTGTCTAAGAATTACAAAACGATAATTAAAAGTACGTTGCCGAAAAGCAACAGAGCTATGATCAGTTAAAGAATGTATAAAGTGTTCAATGTCTAATCTTAAAAATGATATATTTAATTACCTGTATTTGGCCTCTGTCCCTATCCCGATGCTGGCGAAACAAAATGAAAGTCAACTTCAAATGAGATTGAAGACAGTGCAAAGAGCGTCTGACCAATTTTTTAAGCAATCACCCAATGCAAAAACAAGAATTATAGCTATGCATTCTCATTTGCCATCTGTATTTATTATATTTAAATGGAAAAATTATAATGGTGAGTAGTGCACTCAAAGATATCTATACATTCAATGAATAATACCTTAATAAACAACACAATCTGTATAAAAAAAATTATAAATTAAATCTGGATCACGTAATTATGTTCCCCAAACGAAGTTGGGGAACATATTGTTTTTACTCTGTTTCTTATTATTATTATTATTATTATTATTATTCTTTTTTCTTCTTATTTCTTCTCCGGTACTTTTTTGTCCGGAAGTGTTCTCAGAAACTGTTCACCAAATTAAGTTAAAACCTTTTTAGGGTTAGTAAGCATGTTGTGTAGATGTGCCGAACGAAGGTCATTTTGCGCGCATTCGCATGCACGTGCGGGCGCGTGCAATGAGTAAAATGACTGATATATTTAATATGGTTGTAACTTTTATATTTTTTGATAAAATGTTTTGAAACTCATTATATAAAGATATATAAGTAGTGTAGATAAGATGACATGGTCAAATTTGCATGAACTAACGCGCATGCACGTGCGCTTTGCTCTGATTGGCTGAAACAGAAATCTTAATATCTTTTTTGTTTTATGATGAAATGCTTTGAAATTTATAACATAGACATGCATTAGGATGTACTACAAAATGATATATAAAATTTTTCATGAAATCACGCGCATGCACGTGCGCTGCAATCTGATTGGCTGAAACTTTAAATGAGTATAACTCCCTTGATTTTCAACTAAACAGCACGGGATTTAGAACATAGATAGACATAATGGACTCCTACAGGATGGTATGGTCACCATTCACATGCATGCACGTGCGTGCACGTGCGCTTTGCTCTGATTGGCTGAAACAAAAATCTCAATATCTTTTCTGATTTTTTACAAAATGGTTTGAAATTTAAAACGTAGGCATACTTTAAGATGTCCTACAATATGATATATAATAATTGTCATGAAAATACGCGCATGCACGTGCGCTGCGATCTGATTGGCTTAATCTTTAAATGGCTATAACTCCCTTGTTTTTCAACCAAACAGGATGGGATTAAGAACAAAGACAGACATAATGGACATCTACAAGAATGTATGGTCATCATGCACCTGCGTGCACTTGCAAATGAGTAAAATAGTGTAGACAAGATGATATCGGCATTACGCTCATGCAATCACATGCGCACGCCTACATTGCTTGGTATACTTGTGGGAAAACGTTGTTTACGTCTTAAATGCATAGATTTTGCCTTTTTTAATGAAACTTACAGGGAATATGGCATGAGAAGGGAGTTGGGGAGCGTTTGGGGAACATCTGTAACGGTTCCCGTTACAATTAGCACTAGTTTTATATGAATGACAAAATTATACAAAAAAAATTATTTTTATTACTTCACAATCTTTTCCCAAATAAACATCTTACATAGACTTAACATCCGTACTTAAAAAAAATCAACGTAAACAAATTAATAATTTGTAACTCCAAAACCTTATCTTGGTTTGTATATAAGAAAATATTTGTTTAGACCTTATAAACAAACCAGACGAAAAATTTTCCAAAAAAAAAAATCCATCCTTTGTAATACCTATTACAATTTTCACTGGGAACCTAGTTGTCTTAATATTGAAAAAAAAACATTGTATACGAATACGATTTGGCTGTCTAGATGCAATGCCTTTCTATTCTCACAGTGAATCTAGCCAGCTGTCCGACATGTCCTAATAGATACATCAGATACACGGTACACTTACACAATGACTGATAAGGTGCAAAGACTACAGACACCCACAGAGCACGTCTCCTAATATACAGGGTACATTATATACAGATACATCTGTTGACCAAAGTGCAATGAGGGTAAACACTCATAGGACACACGTCCTAACACATAAGGCTCACAGTGTACATATCACATTTTATTTTTGGAATTCAAAATTCTTTCATTCTAATAAGAAAATATTTTGTACGTTTTCAAATGATTCATCATTTAATAATTCTGTTGTCTCCAATACTTCATTTGAGCTTTTATCTGGACGGGAATTCTTGCTCATATGCTGGTCATGGATACAGGACTAACATGTAACTTATGGGTCATCTTGTTTGGAATGTAACACATAACTATCTGCATGAGAAGAAACACTTGGTAATGTGTCCATGTTCTGCTGTTTTTTACGCACCAAAAGTGAAATTGTCTCAAGTGAATCATAGACATTTTCATTATAATTTTCATCATCTTCATTATCTTCCACTGTCTGGACATTCAGAGGGGGTGACATGTGTAAACCAAGAATCTACCTCTTTCTCTCTGGTATTATTAATATACACGTATATAACTAAATATTAATGTATAAATTTTATTGAAAGTATGGGCATTCCAGGTTATGTCAAATGGAGAAATTCTCATTTAAATTATGGGCTTCAAAATTAAAATCTTTTAAAAAGTCTTTTCGCTCAGTACCTCATCAATACTTACACATACTGATACAGAAAATACCAATACAATAATTTAATAGGCTCATAAATCAGGCTAGTCACAAATATCAATAAACACATTTTGAACACTATTGGTCTGTTGAAGAGATTCAGCGCTACGGTTTCCTTGTCCAGTAACGGCTTCTTCATATTCTGCATTTGTCTGTAGTGCATCATAACTGTTTTGTTCATCAGCGGTCTCATTACTGAAACCAGTAGATTGATCATATATTTGTATGGATGGAGGGCGAGTATGGAAGCTAAAGATAAAGAAATATTGAAATAATGTTCGTGTTAAGTAAAACCAATATTCTTTATCGTGTTTATGTTTTTATTAACCCTTTTTAACCGAATAAACGTATTAATTCTTCTTAAAACTATTTCAGAGAAGGTTGATTTCAAGCAGAATCATTAATTACTTTAATTTGGTTTCTTTCTCGGGACCCAAACTCTAATGTTTGAAGGGTTCAAAGCATTCAAACACAGTTTAAGGCTTTGAACAGCTCCGATATTTTAAGATTAGAAAAGTTACTCTTATGTCCTTACAAAAAAGTTTATGAGAGTTCATCTCGGACAAAAATATAGCATACCATTTTTTTCGTTTCAAATATCCAATTATCCCAACGATAGCAAAAATTACGGTAAATAGTCCTAACGATGCAAGGATGATATTTCCGCTATGGATAGTTACATGTACATGTGCGTCATCTGCTATTGATAAAACCTAGCAATCGTTTATCTTATAACTAATTGCTTGTACAGATTTTATATTCAAATTGAAAGGTCAAAGGTTAAGCTGAAAGACACGGAATCATTAGTCGGAAAGCTAAATCTTCTTTTCCAAGGCTATCGGGGGTTAGAAGGGCATTCAACAGAAGATTTGAAGATTTTATGATTCTATGATTGGCATCTTATCTTGTTCCAATAGACACATTACAATATCTATGGCACTGAAAGAAGATATGTTGTGTAGGTTCATTTTTAGACAATTTCAATGTTGTGGCTTTCTTTCCATGTTCGGAATGGGTCAATTCAAGAGCAATCCAGCTATTCACAGATAGGGAAACACTTGGTTGTGTATGCTACTTTTAAGGAAGGTGGATTATGATGATTGGACTTTAGAATGGGAAAATCAGGATATCATCAGGGTTACAACACTTCTGACATTTGTCCCCCATAGTATTGTTAATTATGGTCTGGGGGAGGAACTGATTTGAAATAAGGTTCCATATACCAATAGCATAGAGAAGGTTCTATACCGATAGTAAGCATTCTGAACACTCAGTCATCAAGGTCTCGAAATAAATTTTAAAGTAGCTAGTTTTGAAGCTTACGCAATATGATATATTTAAAGCCAGAAATATTTCTGGGCTTGCTTATGGTATGGCCGATCCTCCTTTCCGTTAACAGAGGGGAAAATTCCGACAACGTGCTCCAACAGTAAGCCAGGTCCCAGATCCCATTTCATCCGTATTTCAAAGCCTAATGTTCGGGGGGGGGGGGGGGGGGGGGGTCGAGACTATTATTGGTACCTTATTATTCCTACAATGTATTTTCAACTTTTTTTATGTCTGGAGAATTTAAAGGCAGGCCAAGGAGGGCCCGGGCCCCTTTTGTGTCCAAAATATACACAAAATTTGATGAATCAATGTTTTTTGGTGTGGTTGTGGACCCCTACCCTGGCTATATACGAGGACTTCAGCTCTCGGACCATTTTGAGATTTGGTGATGTAAGCATGCAAAATAGTCAACTGACATTAATTTTGTATACGTTGCTTTAAAGGGATAGATTGGGAAAGGGGGTAAAACTCTTGATTAAATAATTATGGTTCAATTGTTTGTATATGGCAGGCAATGAGTAAGGCCAAACTTTTCCTGAGCCCTTGTTGGTCAGTTTGGATGAAAACCACTTACATGTACACTTATACTGTAGTTATATAGCTGTATATACTGTTCATGATTTTCATACTTTATATTGGAATGATAAAAATTATTAAATTCTAACTTATTGAAAGAACAAATTATTGAAACAAATATTAAGATGTTTTATTTTCTCATTACGCATTGTAATTATAGAAAATGCCTACTTTTTTTAAAGTCTGTACATCCTGTAACTGGGTCACATGGACTGCAGTTATGACAAGACATCGTGCAGAATCTTCCATAAAATCCAATAGGACATATGGCTCACAGTTAATACCATATGTTCCTGGCCAACATTCTTTAAACAAGTATATATAAACACTGTTTTAAAATTGAATACTTTAAAATTTCATTAAATAGATAATATTATAACTAAATAAACGTCAATCACACCTTACGAAAAAAAAATTAAGAAATTTTGTAAATTTGTAAATACATGAATTGTCATGAAATTGGAAAATAAATTTTTTATTGTTTTAAATCAAAAGTTCAAATATAGATCAGACATCATACCTACACAACTTTCACCAACTATACGGAAGTTTGCTCAACATTTCAATGGTTGTCTGTAGCAAAAAGGGACAATGAATACAATTTTTGTCCATCAAATGATTACTTTTAAAGTCGAAGCATATATCAAAATTATTACTAATAACGTTTAAGCAAATTCTGCTCCACTACAGGGCAATTAGTAAAAATACATTGCGTGTTTAAGTTCCATCAATACAAAAAAGATAATTATTTTTACATCCGGTTTATTTTTTATTACCTACATGTATGTCAACATCCGGTGAAATTATTTGTATGTATTATAAAACCTCGCACATGTACAAATGCGTAACCAGTTTTTTTTTTTTTTATTATGTACCGTTAACTTTTGTTTGGTTTTGACACCTCCATTTATAAATGTTTGAAATCTAGTAGTATCAAGAATTCAACAAGTTTGCGAAAAAACATTCAAAAATTTCTTTGTCACCTAAATACTATCTTGCTCTCATTTGCATAATTGTGTCTCTTTAAGCAGTATATTAACATCAGTCGGAGATACTCACAATGTGTGAACTATACATAATTATTAAATCCATTGAAATTCATATAATGAATCCAAATCAACCTTAATAAACATATTTCTTTAATTTTCAAAAAAAAAAACAAACAAACAAAACTTACCCAATGGATGTATTCGAGCAAATTATTGCACTCCCTAAAAGTGTATTTAAGGTTTTTGACAGCACAAGAAGGATAAAAAAAAATATTTCATAATTAGCAGAAATATGTAATGAATTTCCACTGTACTCATGAAAATCAATGTCTTTTTTAATTTGCAATTTAGAAAATTCCATCGTAGACGTATATACAGGAAACTTTGCTATGATGTGTTTGCCCTACATACATGTATACAAGTGATTTTTTTTAAAGGTATACATAATTGCGGAAAGCACAAAATTTTAAATAACTTTCCTTTCGTAACGTTTGGACATTGTTACTCTCTGAGTACTTAAGGACATTTATTTATTTTTCAGGAAAAGCTTCAATTTTAATAAATCTTGCATTTCTTTTTTTGTACATAAACATTTTTTTTCTATATTGTGATTTAATTTTAATTCATCCCAAAATAAAAAAAAAAACTAATAGATGTCATACATGTACTTTGAATTCAACAGAGAAGAGAATTCACATGCAGTCTTATTCAATGTTACATTATATAACATATTATTTAAAAAATCAGCCGTAGTATTTTTTTTTCATATTTAATTAAGAAATAAATAAGGTACAGATACATATACTTCAATTTGCGTAACAAAAGAAAAATGATTTCTATGGGGAATTTAATGTATACACCTACATGTATAACTTCTATAAAACATTTTGCATGTTAACGTTGTGCATGATATATAACCTTTAAGGATTCGAGGAGAGACAAATTGTTTCAAGGCAAAATATCTGTTTGTCATAACATTTTCGTGATTAAATATTGTTTGATCATTATAGGTCTTATACAGCACTTGAGACATTTACTACTTTTACATCAATCCTCTATTCCAAACCTTTTTCCTTAATAATTATGTTGACCCTATATCTAATCCTGGGTCCATTATTTGAACAAATTACAAGATAAACTATATCTAGAAGCTTTCACGTGTTTCTTTTTTCTAGCCAAGTACTAGTTGTTTTTTATATAAGATATTTAAAAGGTTCTCCTACATTGCAGCCCCACTTTTTCCTTAAGGTCCATGATTTCAACGTTTAGAATCCACAATACATCTGAAAGCTTTCACAATATATTTTCAAATTAATAGTCCAGTGATTCTCAATTTTCAAATTAATAGTCCAGTGATTCTGATTCTCAATTTTCAAATTAATAGTCCAGTGATTCTTGTGAGAAAATTTTCAAAGAAATACGTATTTATTTTTATGTGAAATTTCATTCCTTATTATGGTCCCACCTTTTGTGACAGTCATGGTTTAAATAATTTAGAATCTGCATAATTTCTTCATAAAGTTTCAGTGCAAGTGTATCTTTCCTCATCAAGATTAAAAAGAAATTTTAATGTTTTTTTTATTATTATTTCAATGTAGTTTTAATTTAAAACGTCAACCCTCTATTCTGACTAGCCCCGTTGGGTGATTCTTGAAAAGATTTTTCAAGATTTTTCTTATACATCTCTATTTAAACTATGATCCTCTATTAAGACCCCAACTTACTTTGGAAATCATGATTTGAACAGTTTAGAATTTACTCTTCTTTAGGAAACTCGCAAAAAAAAAGTTTCATCTGTGGCCGTTTTTCATGAGAAGACGATTTTCAAAAACAAGACCCCAATTTTACCATTTGATTACATGTATCTCTCCTTGAAATGGGACTTGGCTTTCTCTTTGAATAATGTTGCATTTCCTGCACCCAAGTATGCTTTATGCCATTTTGGTTAAAAATGGCCATGTGGGATTTAGAGAAGTCAAAAATGTGAAATGTTTACAGACATTCAGACAGCTAGGCGGGTGCCGAACAATGAATGATCAGAAAAACTCATTTTAGCTTTCAGCTCAATTGAATTTAAGGTACTCCGATCCTCAGGTTCTGAAAATCAAGCATTGACTAATTGAAAATGCTCACAAAAATGTCTCTGAATTTTCAATGTAACGTGTTTTTACCCATAAAGATTCTTCTTGAAAACTTCATCTTTCAACTTAAATCATATTATATAGAGGAAATTAGTAAATCACAAATATATTTTCAGGAATTGCGAATAAAAACACCTGCTATGCATTTTCCAATTCAAATTTGATCAATTAACACATTTTAAAAATAAAAATCATAGGTATCCAGGCTTTTTAAGAAATTCTACAATTTTCAAACATATAATATACGCTTATCCACTGTCTGTGAGTGGGATAGCTCTTTTATCAAACCCGCGACAGGGAACTATTCCCCGAGGGCTTGCCTGAGGGGAATAGTCCCTGTCAAGGGTTTGATAAAAGAGCTATCCCTCTCACAAACAGTGGATAAGCGTTTTAATATACTGATGTATAATATAATTTCTGAGGTTTGAATTTTTTTGGAGTAAGATAATACTGCAAGAATATTCTGAAATCCTGATGACGTCACAATGTTACTGAAGTCATTATGACATCACCAGTTTAAAGATTTATCGCTGGAAATCAAAATTGGAGGCAAAAATTGCATGAAAATTTTCCGAGGGTGGATAGGAAAAACTATACCTCGGGGTATAGCTTTGCTATGCATGAACTATAAAGGTAGCTATTTTACCTTCTGAACTTTATATAAGAAACATTTTAACAGAAGTATAATAATGTTCTTAAATTTCTTTTATTTACTTTGATCAGTTTACAATGCAAAGTGTATAAAGATTCTCCTGTCATTGCAAAGCTCCATAAATCACTTCTAATTTCATATCATGTTTAAAAACATTGGTATCTATGGTTAGACTAAAATGAACATCAATTTCTTGATATATGTAATTTTCAAATGCTTTAATGGGGTAAAAATTTCGACTTTTACTTAGACCTCTCTGAGAACTTCAAAGAACCTTGAAGTACATTGAGAGGTATATAACGAAAATTGTTGCATGAAAATATTTTATTTTCAAGCTTCATTTTGAGACTTTTTGAATTAGATTATAAATTAAAGAGTTGTCCTTCCTGGCTGAGGATCGGAGTCCCTTAATATACTAAACAGATTTATTGAAGATACTGAACAACTACTTTAGAAAGTTGTTATGCATGTACTTGTACCATTTGAAGATTTTTGAAGGACTATTGAATGGGTAAAAGCTCAAAGTTGTTATTAGGCACTTATACACTTTCCCTTAATGGCACATTATGTAAAATATTCAGGAAATTAAAAAAACAACTCTATACTGCCTTGCTCTTATGCAAATATTTCATTTAATTTTAAATAACTCTTGTCAGGTCAATGCGTTAACTGCTAATGGGCAAAATATATATATCACTGTATAGACCATGTATCACATCTTGATGTGTAAATGACGTCATTATATATATATTATGTGACAAAAAATGTCGTACTTGAGCAAGAAACTGCTTAGCTGCAATAATGTAGCCCTCTCCGATTTTTTTTTTTTTTTTGGGAGAGGCTCCAGAAAATATCAGATAAAAAATATCGGAGAGGGCTACATTATTGCAGCTAGAAACTGCTGTGATGTTGTTGTTTTTTTTTTTTTTTACATATAAATCAAGGAAAAATCCTTTGAAGTAATGTAATGATTTGTACGATGTTTGTGGCGTTAAAGGAAGTGTCAGAAAGCATTTGTATTTTCTTTTTTTTTCTTTTTTGTAATAAGAAAGAAGATGATTATTAAACGATATTCGTTGGGATTGCACCTGCTCCGAAGACTTTATCCAAGTTACTTTACCCAGGGTATTGAGATTTTTGTTTTCATTTTTGGGGGGTGCTTTTATGTGAATTTTATTAACTCGTAAATTATAAAGTCAAAATCAAATGAAATTTTGGATTTTGGTGATTAAAAATCGTAACATAAAAATGCTGGAAAAAAAACTTCGATCAAATAACAACAAATCACTTTAAAAGGTTTCCCTGCGTGTTTTTTCCCTTCGGTATATTATCATATTTTTGTCTAGTTGGTGTACATCTCAAAATCAATATCAATACAGTTTTGGTTTAAATTGGACGTATAGTTTTTGTGGGAATAAACCTGCTCAGTAGACTTTGACCTATTTGCTTATCAAGAAACTTATTGTCGGACGGATTGAACATCCAAAGGCAGTTGGAGTGTGCCCATCCTTACATGTATCTTGCAAATGCATGATTTATCAAAAATAATAACGGACAAAAATCATTGACCTACTCCAATACATGTAACATTACCCTAGTCATTCATCTTGAAAATGTATAGGTCAAATTCGAAATCAAAAGTAAGTTTGAAAGTGACGTCGACTCTTTCTTGATACATCATCCACGCTAATTTAGTAAAAGTATGGATAAAATTTCACGGTAAATAAAGGTCAGACCAAGCATCTAAAGCAGGTTAGGTAGTGTACATCCCTATATGCTTCATCCACGCAAGTCTGGTCCAAGTAGGACTTACAGTAACTTGAGAAAGGACCTGCTCCTAAAACATTAACCTGGTCACTTTTCTAGAAAATCTAAGATACATCCAGTATCCGAATCAAGTGGTAGTATCCATCTTTAGATGCATCATCCATGCAAGTTTGGTCCTGGTAGGGTTACTTGGGAATGGACTTGCTCCAAAAACGTGAACACCGACGTCGGGATAGTATAACCTCCTTTCAACTTTCCTGAGTTCAAGCAAGAAATGTCTTGTTATTGGCGAAGTCCAGAGGATCAATGATGAGGACCCAAGATAAACAGGACATGAGGCTTAAAAGCTTATATACATGTACATTCCTAAATAATATATAATTTTTTTTCAAAGATTTTGTCATCGAAGTAATGTTATTTTCATAAGTTAACTCACAAAAAATTGAGGTACCTTACCGGGCATTTGTGCAAGACACCATGATGTTGCCTATATAATCCTTTTGAAAATAACTTTAAATTGTCAAAATCAAATTTTAGCATTGTAAATTTTTATAAACAATTAAAAATCAGTTTAAAAAACACAAGGTAATTATAACTTTAAATATATGTTATATATTACAAAGATATACAACACAGATATCTGAGGAACGTATTGTCTGATCATGACCTTAATTTATTGCAAATGCACAAATTACATGTATGATCATGAGTATTGACAATCAAAAATATTCCCAGAGATGACTATCATGGCATTAAACATGTTCAAAGAATGAGAATACCTAGTAATAACAATACAATCCGTATAACTGAAAATATTTTATTCTAAAGCTGGATCACTCTTACATTTTCTGGATGACAATTATTACACAGAATTATATTACCTCAATTTTCAAATAAAAATTTTACACAGACTTAACAATCCGTACAGTTAAAACATTCAACATTAACAAATTAAGTACATGTACCTCTAAAAAAACCTTATCTTGGTTTGTAAATTAATGAAAAAAAATACATTAACAAAAGATACATGTTTAAACCCTATAGACAAATGAGACAGAAAGTTATCCCTGTTTATAATGATATTTCATTCCCTTTCCACAATAGAAACCTTCCATTGTTTAGCATGATTGGTTTACATTACCGGGTAATATGCAATAAACTTATTGATATAAATCCTTTAAAAATATATATCTTGCAGAGGATTAGCCTGCACTTTAATAACTTTTTATAGTATTTCACATTTGAATACATAAATCCTTTTCTTGATTCCTAAAAATCTGCATTTCATTTAAGCTAAAGGAAATAATAATAACTTTGTTTAAAATTTAAATTTTTCTTTAATTTGCAAAACTGATTTCCTTAAAACTGTGTTAGGAAAAAATTAATACAGATTTTTTTTTATTACATGCACCTGTTGGAATGTACAATGTATAAAAATTTGGGGGGAAAAGGCACTCTATGAATTTTTAGGGTGGCATATCTGTGGCAAGGTTGAGTAAAAATGATTTGTAAAACATTTGGTAAAACATTTAAAAATCAAAATATTAAAATGCAAACATTATAGAAAAATGGCTCATTTTTTCTCATCATAATTGGCTTCCACAAGTGATGAGATGAGTACATGTGTATGAGACAATTTATTTCTACATTTGCAAACCCGGTACTTAAAATGCCAAATATTAGAAGTGCATGTGTATATAATTATGTTTCGGTGAAAACTGAAGCTAAAATAAATTATTGTTTATACTACCTAGCTGTTCCTATAAAACAACATGCATGCAACTTAACTGACTTCTACCCTCCTGCAGCCTTTATTATTTGGAATGCTTAACAGAGGCCAAACAAAACTTAGACATTAACATTATACCACAATATGTTAAACACTCTAATATACATACAAATGTCCAAGCAATATCTAGATTTACATACTGTATTCCTGTACAGCCAACTGCTAAAGTAAATCTAGATTCTTAGATATCTTAACTCTGTTAACACACCCGTAAACACCTTATACATGTATATCTTACAATCCCTGTTTTATATAATCACTTATCAAATTGGTTTCACAACTGACAAGTTAGAAGGTCTATAACCTCTCAAAGGACACCTGTCTAAATACACATGTACAGAGTATACTGTACACTGATACACTGGCAAACAAGGTGTAAGGTCTATAGACACTCAGATGGAACCTGTCCAAATACACTGAGTACACCGTACTGTACACTGGCTGAAAAGGTGCAATGACTATAAATTCTCCTAATATCCAGAGTAAACTGTACACAAATACATCAGCTGACAAGGTGCAATGACTTTAATTCTCACAGGGCACCTAGCTGTCCTAATATATAGTGTATTCTGTACACAAATACATCAGCTGACAAGGTGCAATGACTATAAATTCTCACAAGGCACCTACAAGTAGCTGTCCTAATATACAGAATACATTGTACACAAAAACATCAGCTGACAAGGTGCAATGACTATAAATTCTCACAGGGCACCTAGCTGTCCTAATATATAGTGTATTCTGTACACAAATACATCAGCTGAAAAGGTGCAATGACTATAAATTCTCACAGGGCACCATAGCTATCTTCATCTACTGAGTACACTGTACACTTAAACAATGACCGATGAGGTGCAGAAAGCACCTGTCCTAGTACACAGAGTACACTGTAAAAATCACATTGACTGACAAGGTGCAATGACTGTGAATACTCGCAGGGCTAATGTCCTGAAATACAGAGTTCACAATTAT
This sequence comes from Saccostrea cuccullata, assembly GCF_032062105.1. Classification (NCBI taxonomy): domain Eukaryota; kingdom Metazoa; phylum Mollusca; class Bivalvia; order Ostreida; family Ostreidae; genus Saccostrea; species Saccostrea cuccullata. The sequence continues at coordinate 172,185 of NW_026927468.1, read as the reverse complement.
ATTATTGGAATTCTAAAATTCTTTCACTCTAATAATGATAAGAAAATATCTTGTCCTATATTTTCAAATTATTCATCATTTTTCTCATCATTTAGGAGTTCTGTTGTCTCTGATACTTCATTTGAGTCTTCACTTGGACGGGAATTCTCAGTCACATGCTGGTTATGGATAGAGGAATTCACTAATGGGCCATTTTCTTTGGAATGTGACACAGAATTATCATCAGCATGAGAAGAAAGACTTGGTAATGGGTCCATGTTCTGCTGCTTCTTCGCAGCCAGAAGCGAACTGGTCTCTGATTCATTGACGTCTTCATTATCATCTTCATTTACATCTTCATCATCTTCCACATCTTCCTTATCTTCCACAGATCTGACTGGACCTTCGGAGGGGGACGGAACATTTTCATCAGAAGAATCAACCTCTTCCTCTCTTGACCGATTCTGAAGGACGTGATTAGCACTTATAGAATTCACGTCACTATTCTCTTCGCACAAGTAAATATCGTCTGCAGTGACAGTTTTAGTTTCCTCAGTGAGAGATGGCCGGTCTTCTGCTGGTATACTATCATAAGTAGATTTGGCAATCTCCAGGAGTTTCTGTGACTCTCCTTTTCCAGTCTGTTGCACCATTTTATATAAATATCCATCTGTGTTTTGTAACAGAACATGGGGGTGATTATACTCCATTATCTGTCCTTCATCAAGCACCTGAGAAGTATAACAAAATTGGATGTCAATTAGAACAAGTAGTTTTCAATATATTTGGATGAAAAAATGGCATTGCTGCATACTAAGTCCTATTGGGCTATCATTAGTGTTATCTAGCTTAAAGGTACTTCTAGTAAAAATAAACCAACATTTAATTTCACCTCTTGCTCTTACATGTAATAAATAATAGCCACACATAATGCATTGTCAAATGAACTTTATATCATTTTCCTATATTTTACAATTTAGTAGGTTCAACTGAATAAAATGAAACTAAAACTTTTTAAGTGGGCTATGGTGTGAAAAAAAGGCTGTGACTGTGATTCAGGCACACAAAACATCCAAAAAATTTAATGTCCAATTTGAATGTGATGTTGCAAACATTTTAATACTTGACAACTCACCATTACTTTATCTGAGTCCATGATGGTATTGAGGCGATGTGCTATGGTAATGACTGTGCAGTGTTTAAACTTCTCACGAATGGTTTTCTGGATCAGACTGTCTGTCCTACAAATACAAGTATTGTATGGTAAAATTAAATGAGATTCTAAATATTCAGACAGTACTTTGAGCGTAAAATTATCCTTTTGTCAATGCCTGGTATGTCATGTGATACTGTAAATCACTTCTTATTTGCAAGCACTTAATTTTCACGTAATTACACAGAAACATATACTGGCAAAACTATCATTCTATCATAAAAAGAAGAAAGGGTCAAAGTCTTGAAAAACGGATATAATTTGAAGACCTCAGTCTATAATAATTAAGCCAGGTAATTGACGGTGTTTGTATAATATGTGCATTAATTAAGATTTACTTGTTTGATCCTAATCGATAATCAATTAAAAAGTTCCCCAAAATACCAACGAGTACTGTATAGCCTCCAGGTGCTTAGCTAAATAGCAGTGATAACATTGAAATACTCTCATAATACGATGCTGAAAATTTAGGCGAGGCATTTTTTACTTCTGTGAAATTTTATGGATTTATAAAACGCATCAAAATTAGTAAAAATTAGCAGCACATAAAAAATACCCGTTATACGGTATTCATATTCCTAAAGATTATACTGTCCAGTTACCTCAATTCATGAAAATTTTGTCCTGCGAATAAAAATTGTCTCTCTCACAAAAATAAGGTGACCTGAAAATTAAGATATCTACAGTAGTTAACTGAGACTGTACAAACCTTGGGTCTACACTGGCCGTGGACTAGTTAACTGAGACTGTACAAAGTTAACTGAGACTGTACAAACCTTGGGTCTACATTGGCCGTGGACTAGTTAACCGAGACTGTACAAACCTTGGGTCTACATTGGCCGTGGCCTAGTTAACTGAGACTGTACAAACCTTGGGTCTACATTGGCCGTGGCCTAGTTAACTGAGAGTGTACAAACCTTGGTTCTACATTGGCCGTGGACTAGTTAACTGAGACTGTACAAACCTTGGGTCTACACTGGCCGTGGACTAGTTAACTGAGACTGTACAAACCTTGGGTCTACATTGGCCGTGGACTAGTTAACTGAGACTGTACAAACCTTGGGTCTACATTGGCCGTGGCCTAGTTAACTGAGACTGTACAAACCTTGGGTCTACATTGGCCGTGGACTAGTTAACCGAGACTGTACAAACCTTGGGTCTACATTGGCCGTGGCCTAGTTAACCGAGACTGTACAAACCTTGGGTCTACATTGGCCGTGGACTAGTTAACTGAGACTGTACAAACCTTGGGTCTACACTGGCCGTGGCCTAGTTAACTGAGACTGTACAAACCTTGGGTCTACATTGGCCGTGGACTAGTTAACCGAGACTGTACAAACCTTGGGTCTACATTGGCCGTGGCCTAGTTAACCGAGACTGTACAAACCTTGGGTCTAAATTGGCTGTGGACTAGTTAACTGAGACTGTACAAACCTTGGGTCTACACTGGCCGTGGCCTAGTTAACTGAGACTGTACAAACCTTGGGTCTACACTGGCCGTGGCCTAGTTAACCGAGACTGTACAAACCTTGGGTCTACATTGGCCGTGGCCTAGTTAACTGAGACTGTACAAACCTTGGGTCTACATTGGCCGTGGACTAGTTAACTGAGACTGTACAAACCTTGGGTCTACACTGGCCGTGGACTAGTTAACCGAGACTGTACAAACCTTGGGTCTACATTATTTTGTTTTAGCCTAGTTAACTGAGAGTGTACAAACATTGGCCATGGCCTAGTTAACTGAAACTGTACAAATCTTGGGTCTACATTGGCCGTGGCCTAGTTAACTGAGAGTGTACAAACCTTGGGTCTACATTGGCCGTGGCCTCATCTATCATCAGGATGTGGTTCTGTCTGAGGATGGCCCTGGCCAGACAGATCAGTTGTCGCTGCCCCACACTGAAGTTTGTCCCTCCCTCAGATACCTCAGAGTCCAGTTTTCCTGGAAGATCCTCCACAGCGGGCTTTAGTTGAACCTATAGATGCATGATGATTAAAAACTTGAGCCATACATTAAGTAACTGTAATTCTCTGTGAAATCACTGCTAAAGAGTAACTGTAAATCACTTTTTATCTGTGAGAACTTTATTTTAACATAATTACACAAATGTTTCCTTGTGAAAATTTCCTTCTCCCAAATATTTTTATTAATAATAATAAAGGATATACATGTAGACAATAGTAAGAATTTGTGAATTTAAATACTATATACCCATTTTGCCAAAAAAGTTGTTGTGAATATCTTGTGATGTACAGTACTTTTTAATGAAAGTACATGTACATGTAAAATCCAATCATTTCAACTGATACACTTGTAAATGTTAAGATTCTCATAAACAGTACTGATAGAGTAATCATCTTTCACCTCTTCCAGTGCCTTCCAAAGCTGTTCATCTGTAGACTCCTCAAAGGGATCTAAGTTTTTACGTAAGGTACCAGTAAACAGAACAGGATCCTGAAAAATAGAAACACGTACATGCTGAATCAAGAAATTTCTCTATTTGTTTAAAACAGAACACAGGAAAAAACAGGTTCCCTTATTATCAAATATATCCTGTTTGACGTTCATGTATTCCTTGATAGTTTTCAAACAAAGAACTTTTTAAAATTTAAATACTGAGTAAACAAGACTCAACTATTAATTAGATGTAAGCATCCAAACAAAATACACTTACTGCAATAAAATGTAACTATCTTTTAGTTTGTTATTTGCAGAATTAACATTCACAAACATCTGTTTTACCAGCTTCACTAAGGTGTCGCTGGTAATTAAAGCTCAGTTTGCAACCGTTAAATCAGTATTAATGGTTGCAAATACCAATTTCAAATTAGAAGATAGTTATTCCCTAAACATTACAATTAATGTGCATGTATATAATTTTTATTGAATGGGTTTAAAGTATTTAAAGTTTCTTTCCATTGCATTCTTAAACCAGGTATATGACAACTGGCCTCTACCATTTACCTGAGGTATAATGGAGATTTTATTTCGCAGCTCATGGAGCCCTATTTTCTGTGTGTCCACATCATCTATGATGACTGAACCATCTATTTCTGCCATCCTGAACATCAAGCTAATCAACGAACTCTTGCCAGCCCCTGTTCGACCAACCAACCCAATCTGAATATCAGAATACATCTATATTGAGTTTTTTTTACTTTATGTATTTCAACATCAATTTGAATGTACTGTCACATTAATGTGTGCAGTTTTTCTGAAATTTAAAATTATAGTATAATATAAACTTAAAAGTTTATTTTTTCACAACCAACATAGACAACAATGGGCCATATAATAATCCTAAAACAGGTTTCATGTATGTTTCATCACAAAAATGATTTAATAAAAAAATAATTTTCTACGTACAGCAAAACTCTGTTATAACGAAGTCGCTGGGACCTATAAAATTACTTCGTTATATCAGTAATTCGTTATAACCGTATAAGAAATTCATGATATTTATACTGCTTGGGATCCAAGATGAATTCGCTATATCCGTAAATTCGCAATATCAGTGTTCGTACTAAACGAGCTTTACTGTAACAAGACACTCAGGTGTGAGTTTCAGTACACTATGCAAGTACATAAATTATTATACGTTTTTCCTATCTAATCTCAACCTAAATTAATTTTATATTTCCAAAGATAAAGTTACAAATAGTTAATGTACTTTATTTCTCCGGCCATCAATGTACTGGGTCATCGATAGGCGTGGTTAAAAAAAATCATGTGCAGGGCAGGACTATGCAAAAAGCGGGGCTTAAAATTTTGTCAAGAGCATAAATTAAGGAATACATTTTCCATTTCATGATGATGATCAATTGATTGGCTTCCGTGATAATTTTATGCATAAACGAATTCAGCATTTATGCAAATTATCATGTAACACTTAATCAATAGTTTCATAATTAATATCCATACAAATATAAATTGAGTTTCTCAATACTATCGATCCATAACTCACCTTTTCTTTCCCTTTTATAACAAAGTTTAACCCATGAAACACCCACGGGGAGTCAGGTCCGTATCTCAGTTTAGCATTTTTGGCTACAATTTTTCCGTTCTGTGGCCAGGAGGGGGGTGGGGGTTTATCAGATTCCAGCTCTGCCTCCGTGTCCAGTTTGGAATACTCTAGGACTCTCTCCACAGATATCATCTGTAACACGTCGTACAAGACGGAAATATAACAAAGTACGTACACCGTAGCAACACTAGTAAATCACACTGTATACATAAAGGATTCACTAAAAGTAATCAAAATTAGCTTTTTCTGAAATTGAGTCATCCCTCCTTTTCAATTTTCAAACAAAATTCAAGAACAAAATTCCTTGCTACTTAATATTTTATAAGTCATCCCGACTGCATGAGTCAAGTGAAATGACCTTTTACAAAACTCTATTATCCTTACATGCACACCTATACCTGTAATAATATTATTATGACCGAGTAAATTATTCCTACTGCATCATTATAAACTCTAAGAAACACACAAATTAGACAGAACTTACCTGACTCTCCACTTCAGCACTCTGTCTCACAGCCCACTGGAACAAACCCATCAAGGTCATGGCATAGGTCATCAACAGACCTACCAATCCAGCATCCAGCTCTGAAGACATTATTATTTGTCAGTCATAATATATATGATATGATAATGATTTTGACCACAAATTACATTGTACATAGACATGACTATTTTATTTTACTACCATGAATACAAATGTTGACACTTCTTTGATCATTTCATGTTTAAATTATTATTTTCTCACATTATTAATATGATTAAAATCAGATATCTCTTTAGATCTTGATCCGAATGACCAATAGCATTTTGGAGTTAAATGTAGAACTGATTTAAATCTGATTGTCAGTGTATCATGGATTAGCTTTTACGGCAAAAAAAAATTATAAATACTAAAATAAAAGTGTTCAAAGCACAATCTATCACTCTAATGCCTTTTTGAACCAACCTTGTGCTAGAAAGACGCAGGCAAAAGAGACAGCAGTGACAAAGATGGCACACATCCAGTCAAGTCGGACGGCAAGCCATCGACTGGAGGACAGGAAGAGGAACCAGGACTCCGTGTGGAGGTTCTGATGATTGTCAAACTCCTCACAGAATTTCTCCTGGACGCGAAGGGCTCGAATTGTGTGCAGGCCCTGAAGGGAGGCACTCAGGTGGGAAAATACTGGACTACGTGCTGGGAGAAAAAGATTTACAACCTTGGTAATACACACAATGACTCTAAAAAAAAGTTAATAAAATGAACATGTTGTAAGTCACAGCCATATTGCTAAGTTATAATTGTGCTTTATCAGCCAATTACAACTCACAAATGCATCATAGTATTAATCAGCCATAACAGCTGCCTTAAAACTTTATAGCTATACAAAGCTAATGCTTGAAATTACTTCTAATATATGAATCTGTTTAACTAGACTTGGTGTTATATGTACCAAGTGTTGTGGTACCAATTATTATTATATAGACAGTATAAATTACTAATGTCAGTAAGTGAAAAAATTTCCTTTACTTATGCCTTACTGACAGTATATTATTAACTTGAACTTACTTGTGCCTTCAAGTCTTTTGATGTGCCTGGAGGTTGTGATATGATATCTACGCGTCACATATAGTAAAACTGCAATGGGTACCAGTATAATGAAGACGTACGGAATAATGGCTACCACCACAATAACAATGCCCAGGAGAAGCAGGACACACTGTGTAATAAATACACATTCAGAGTAAACAGTTAACCAGAGTCAGACTAAACGCATAGATTATTAATTGTATAATGCTCATTCAGAATTACTTAGTTACCATGTTAAGCACAGACTTCATTAAGTTAACTTTGAACTTTGACTTTTTACACTGACCTGTATGTAATCGAAGAATGTGATAGGTAGATTATCATCCATGTGACCTGTGTCTTTTGAAAAACGATTTAAAACCCTTCCTAAAATAAGAACACAAAAAAATTCAGATATATCTGAAACTTGTAAATATGAAACCCTATACATGTGTGTAAATCATAATAGTTACTGTGAAATCACTAATTTTTGTGGGGGTTTAATTTTCTATGTTTTCGAGACAAGGAGATTTCCACGAATTTATGACCACCACGAAATGTAAAATTTGATATACATTTCTACTAAAACATTCTCCATCCACAAAATTAAGTCCCCACAAACCAAAATTTCTTCCTAAAACCTCGAAAATTTGACCCCACGAAAATATAGCCAGGAATAAATCTAATTTTTGCAAATAAAAATTAAAACTTTCTAGCACTCTTAATAAGAAAACAATATGTCACAATCAAAGTCTTTCTGGAGCTCCTTACCTACAGGATTTATGTCGAAGAATCTGATTGGTGCTCTGAGGAGCCTTTTAAACATCCTGTTATGTAAAATCATTGCTGCATCCACGGCAACCTTGAAATACATCAAAGCCCTGAGTAATCCAAAGAGGAACACGGAAAATATAATTCCAGAGAAGATGTAGACATTAAAATCTGTGTCGCTGTCTGGGATGGTGATATTCGTGTTGTTAATTCCCTGGGATCTTAAGACAGAATCCTTTTGAATAAGGTCCTCTCTCCTCTCCTCATTGTTTGACCTTAAATTTATGTTTTACATTAATTTAATATATATTCCTGCATAATCATGAAAATAACTACAATTATAATATTTGTCACTTGAACAGAAAGAGGTATTTAATTTTTCAATTTCTTTTCGTGGACATTAGAATTTTTTCAAAGTGAACTATAAGCTTGACATGCAGGACTTACTGCTAGAGAAAAACTGTTTAACTCTGTATTAAAGATTTAATCTTAGAAGCCCTAAGAAATTACATGCCTTTTCTTAAATTATTATTTATCGATTTCAAGTATAAGAATGTAAATTAAAAACACTGAGAATACCAATGAAACATCTGAATAAAATAACCTTTCCAAGATCTTTTGAATTTATTAAAATTAAATATATGTACATGCAATTATTATTTTCCTTTAAAATTATAAAAATTACTATTGACTGTACATGAATGATTGTATTAACAAGATATGCTGAATACTAACCATCTTGCTAGCCACCAGTCGCTCATGATATAGGCAGCCTGGGCCACCAAATTAACAAGCACCAGTAAAGGAAACTTAATCGGACCTGACCCAGCCTGGAAATATCGGAAATACACCCACCAACCCACTCTCCCTTCTCTACGCTCTTCTTCTTCTGGCTGCTTAACTGGATCAGGCTTTTAATAAAAAAAAAAGCTAAAATGCTTTAAAAGTACAAATTTTTTTTGCATGCTTAAAGTAATTTTACAATAGCTAATGTTCAGGTGTCCAGTTCTTGGTGTTTTTTTTTTTTTTGGAGTAATGAGAAAATTTTATTTCTAGTTCAAACTATCAGCCTGGGGGTAATTGAAAGAAAAAATCCAAAAAGTCTAAACAGGAGGGGTTAAGACAAATGCTTTAAGAAATATTTATTTAATATTTATTTTGTTGATTCTTTTTACATGTAGTTGTGAATGCAAATCATATGTTTTGCAAAGTGAAATTTACTTCAAACTCTGTCCCAATGGAAGTCAGTGACATCGTGGACCCAATGTTCTGTAAGCTAGAGTGTGTGCGATCCACACTAGTGGCTCTCTCATATTTAACAACAGGAGGTTTCTCTTTTTCTTCCTCCTCATTTGATTTCAACAGTGAGGAAAAGTCTATTCCTGAGGTAGAAATGTCATCAAAGGTTCCCTTTCCAAGACACTGGCCCTGTTAGGAATAAGAAAAGGTAGAGCATATTACTCATTCAAATTCGCAAGTTAAATGTAACTGTTTGAATTACACTCCTCTTATGATCATAAAAGATGGTATTACATGGATATTGATATGCTTGCAATGAAATTCTACCTCTTTTAAAATGATGATTTCATCTGCTTCTTTCAGAAAGTGAAGTTGATGAGTGACAAGAATTCGTGGTTTGTATTTCAACATTCCTTTAATCACCCTGCAAAAATTTTATTCACCACATCAACAAATATATCTTCCATATGTTCCACAACTGCATACAAATCTTGTCATTATCTTGTTATCTCGAACTTCATGGGACTGAGAAAAAGCTTCAAACAACACGTATCTAAGAATTCATTGACCACTTATCATGGGTAAAAAAGATAAAAAGATGGGACTTCAAAATCAATATCCATGGTGTTCTAGATATCGAAATTCAACAGTACTTGTATATAAAGAACAAGATGCTTTATTACAGTAATTGTCCCAAGCAGTAGGTTTTAACATTATTTTAGAGATAATTCACAATTAGCCAAATGACCTACTTTTGAAAGAGGTGACGACTGACCACTGCATCTACTGCACTCAATGGGTCGTCTAGTAAGTAAACATCTGCATCCATATACAGGGCTCTAGCTAAACTGACCCTTGCCCTTTGACCTCCACTTAGGCTGACCCCTCTATCTCCAATTAGAGTGCTATCTCCATTTGGCATCACTTCAATGTCCTAAAAATATATCACACAAAATTACATGTGTTTTAAAATGCCTAAAGTATTCAATTTCAAATCATATAACAAATCTGCAACAACTATTTATCACAGTGACTATGCTTTGTTTGTGCATACAAGAAAAAAGTTTGAAAGAGAACAAAATATAGTCAAACATTTTACAAACTGATATTATTTAGAAAAAAAATTGTACTTTACTGTTTACTTATTACATGTACATGTAGTTTAAAGTGTCCATAACCGGTATGTTACTGTACCCTGTACCATTTTAATACATGAACAGTACTATAGAATCGTAAATATGTGACTTGTAAAGAATTTATTATTGGGACTTTCGAGGAATTTATTATTGCGTAAATTTGCGAGAAGCACCAATGAACATTGATTAATTATGTTACACCAATTACCTTATCTAATGCACAAGCCTTTATGATTTTAATGTAGCGGGCATTGTCAAACTTGTTTCCAAACACAATATTTTGTCGGAGACTGGCAGAAAAGACCCAGGGCTGCTGGGATACGTAGGATATCTTGCCGCGGACTTGAACGCTTCCTTCCGACACTGGTAACTCCCGGAGAATGCTCATCAATAGGGAAGACTAAAAAAGATTTCTTAAATTTTCAACAGCATAAGAAAGAGGATAACAAAGTTGACATCACATTCATCCTTATCTACAATTAACAATTTGAAATTAAAGTCTTTATTTGTTCATATTCAGGTATTTGAATACTGTACTACACAAGTTTCAGCATTAAGTAACAATTTATAAAAGCTTTAACCTAAATTTCCTTCATTATCATTTAAAATAATATTTTATCACTCTTATGTGAATTCAATGTTTCTCTGTTATAACATTTCAGTTCAAAATTGTCATTTCACAGAAGCTGCCAAATTAAGTGATACTACAATCATTTCGTCAGAGTTACATTTTTTTGCATTAATTAACTCTGTCCTTGTAAAACTCAGACAGCTATAAGGCTTTAGTCAAATGTATGCACTAGAAAGATCCAGTACATTCAGTTCTTGTATGCTGTCTTACTTTTCCAGCACCAACAGGTCCAATAACAGCTAACAGTTTCCTTGGCCCCACTTTGGCAGAGATGTTACTCAATGTGGGCTGCTCAGAGTCCTGTGATAAGAAATTAAAATTTTACACACAAACTTTTTTTTCTGCATTTATAAAATATACCTTAGGGTGTTTACATTTCTTTTGTCATAATAGAAGAGAAAATGCATACTGACCGTGTCCCATCTGGCAGTGATTTTGTCCACCTCTATGAAACAGTTCTCAGGTTTTGGTCGTAATCCAGACGCTTCCTCAATAGAGCCCTGATCAAGTTCATCCAGCTGAAGGAATTTCTATAATAAAGCAAAGACTAAATATTTAAAACATGTTCTAGAAAGTCATTAATTAAAAGCTTGATGCCATTTGACATAGAAATTTTTTTTTGACAAAAGTTTATTTTCCATGTAGTCACAAGATTGTCTGCTGACTAAAATTTTATTTTAGTGCATTAATAATATAATTATTAAAGGTTATACACATCCAAAATTTGTAAAAATTTTGTCTCTCTTGTAAATACCAAATATCTATCTCAGGAAAATAAAGTGTCGCAAAAATTTTTGGGTCTAAGGAATATTGACATTTATATGTATAGGAATTCATATATCTGATTAGGGTTAAGACATAGAATCCTTATACAGACTTGTTTACCTATATTGTTGTCTCTCAATATTTTTTATTAGATTTCTCTGTGAGATTTTGCATTTGCCAGTAAGATTTAACTTTCCATCGATATTAAAAGAGAACAACTCGCTGTTTTAATGATTGCAAAAACTTGGTATATTAAACATACCGGTCTTTGTCATTTTATAATGCCACAGCGTTTTGGCAACCCCACATCACTTAAGTGTTTGAAATTTTTTTTTTAGCTATTCAAACGTGTGAAACGAAGACAGATCATATCAAAAACTAACTGCTAAATTCCAAACAAATGTATTTCTGATTTCCGTATTTTCATAATAGCAAAACTTGAGACGTATTTTAAACTTAAAATCCATACAAAATATGGTGAAATTGTAAGAGTAAACAGGTCTGCTTATATTTAATTAATTTTCTTTATATCTCCTTTCACTAATCATTTTAAGTTATTAAAATAATGGAAGGTCAAATTATATATAATCATTATTTTGTTATTGTCAGTATAATTTTCTTTTTGTTTCAGAATGAGTGATTCCAAAGAAGGCAAGGAAGCACCACAAGGTCTATTTCTTTTACTAATTATAAGTAATAATTAATGAACCCAGACTTCAATTAATTAAGTTAAAGAAGAAAGGTACAATCCAAATGCTAATTTAATGGGAATAATGAAGTCCTCAGAAAAAGAATAAATGATACCATTAAATTATGTGTGGCATGCTATATAAATAATGGTCAATTTGATATTACAGCAACTGCTTAAATTATATATAATTCACAATGGTCACTGAATGCAAGCATCAACAATTCTAAAGGTATACCAGTATGAAATTTTTAATTTTTGCTAACAAACAGCTAACACAATTTAGACAGACAGACCCTAAAACTATATGCACCAAATCAACAATTAAGGGGGCATTGGGAAAAGATAAATGTCTACCCAAATGCAGAAAATTAAACCACATCTATGATTTTTAAGTCAGAACACTAATTTATAAAATCAGATTTTTCTGAAAACTTATTGTCACTGAGGGAGGAATGTGACAGTCAGATGAGTTCCATTGCCGCTGGTCAGATAGCTCAGTTTGTAAAGCACCTGACTGGGGGTCTGGTCTCAAATAAAGGCTTGAATCCCATCTTGTGTGCTGCATTTTTCTCCTCTCCTGTTACAGAGTTCTTATATCTTTTAATGTTACAACTATTCAGCTATTTTTGTAACTCTATGCATTATATTCTATTTTCACTCACATGTATTTTAGTAAATTAAATTTTTAACATTCCAGCTAGTTCACTGATGCAATAAACATGATAGCATCCGTACTCACAGTATATCTCATCAATGAATATTTCAGATCATTGCACTTAAACTTCTGGTACCCTTAATTTAAACAGCAGCAATGTTAGGCAATTTAAAAATTATAATACTACAAGCTTTAGTTCTAATTATGAGGCAACAATACACAACTCTGCACCAGTGTATTGTAAAAACTACAGAACTGCTAGAAATGCAGTTTCTTAAAACTTCTATACATTATGTAATTTTTCGAAAATGAAACCAACAAATTTTTTGTACCATGTAGTTCTTACCTTTAACCGATTTAACGTAGTCACAGTTTCACTTGCTCTTGAGATAGCTAAGAATAGACATCCTAAAATAGTGTGTGTCAAAGCAAACAACAAGGCCAGAGAGACGTAGAGGCGTTCTGGCCGTAGAGTGACCCCGGACAGAACTGATGGGATGACCACAGCCATATACATGAGACGAGGACCTACTGTCCACACAGAGGCATGAAATCCTGAGATGTACTTGGACTGGCGTATGTAGGTTAATTCACATCTACAAATCAGGGCACAAATTGAGTGCCAACTCCCAAATATTATACTTTACCAATGCTCAGCTTGCATGCTTCTAAAGAGTAAAGAGAAAAATAGAGTCTAGCTCTACATTTGATTAAATCATTTTTGCAAGAGTCCCTAAGCTAGCTCGTATGATTTCAGGAATATTAGTTTCATATACTTGCATTATTTTCAACTGACCTTGTCTTCATGACCTTTTAAGTGACCTTGGTCACATGACCTTCTAACTGTCCTTGTCCACATGACCTTTTGTAAGGTTTCAACCTGATCAACATGATTAATAAATAAACTTAAATAACATTCAGAACAAATCTATAAACTTCAATTCTATTATCTTTCTTAGTTATGAAGTCATGGAATAGACAACATTAGATGTCGTGCTTCATATTTCAGCGACCTTGACTGGACATAATTTTACCTGGACTAAAAACAAGAGGCCCAGGGGCCACATCGCTCACCTGAGCAATTGGCTAGGAAACAAGAGGCCCATGGGCCACATCGCTCACCTGAGCACCAAGGGTAGGACTAGTATAAAATGGCTTTTTATTGTAAAGTTTAAATCCAAAAGTAGTTGACCAATCATGGATTTGCTATTTTTTAGAAAATGATTGAGAAGAAGATTTTTAAAGAATTTTCCTATATATTTCTATGTAAAACTTTTGTCGGCCATTTTGGCCCCGCCCTTGATTTGAACAAACTTGAATCTACACTACCTGAGCATGCTTCCATATAAATATGATGAATTATGGCTTTGTCATTCTTTTTTTAAAGAATTTTCCTATATATTTCTATGTAAAACTTTGGTCGGCCATTTTGACCCCGCCCTACCCCCGGGGGTCATGATTTGAACAAACTTGAATCAACACTACATGAGCATGCTTCCATATATATATGATGAATTATGGCTTTGTCATTCTTGAGAAGAAGATTTTTAAAGAATTTTCCTATATATTTCTATGTAAAACTTTGGTCGGCCATTTTGGCCCCGCTCTACCCCCGGGGGTCATGATTGAATTGAATATACACTACCTGAACATGCTTCCATATAAATATGATGAATAATGGCTTTGTCATTCTTGAGAAGAAGATTTTTAAAGAATTTTCCTATATATTTCTATGTAAAACATTGCATTTTGGCCCCGCCCTAAGGGTCATGATTTGAACAAACTTGAATCTACACTACCTGAGCATGCTTCCATATAAATATGATGAATTATGGCTTTGTCATTCTTGAGAAGAAGATTTTTAAAGAATTTTCCTATAATTTTCTATGTAAAACTTTGTCCCCGCCCTACCCCCAGGGGTCATGATTTGAACAAACTTGTCTACACTACCTGAGCAATATAAATAATTTTTTGTCATTCTTGAGATTTTTTTTTCCTATATATTTCTATGTAAAACATTGGTCGGCCATTTTGGTTAATCATATTTGAACAAAATTGAATCTACACTACATGAGCATGCTCCCATATAAATATGATGAATTATGGCTTTGTCATTCTTGAGAAGAAGATTTTTAAAGAATTTTCCTATATATTTCTATGTAAAACTTTGCGGCCATTTTGGCCCCGCCCTACCCCCGGGGGTCATGATTTGAACAAACTTGAATCTACACTACCTGAGGATGATTCCCCATAAGTTTCATCTTTCCTGGCACAGTGGTTCTTGAGAAGAAGATTTTTAAAATATACCACTAAATTTTCATTAATTACCAATTATCTCCCCTTGAATAAGGGCGTGGCTCTTCATTTGAACAAACTTAATCCCCTTCACCCAAGGATACTTTGTGGCAAGTTTGGTTGAAATTTTTTTGATCGAAAATGTGAAAAGTTTACAGACAGATAGACGGACAGACATACGGACAGATAGACGGACAGACAAACGGACGCCGGACAAAATGTGATCAGAAAAGCTCACTTGAGCTCAGCTCAGGTGAGCTAAAAACACAGATCTGAAATTTAATTTGCAAACTTGAATCTACATACCTGAGGATGATTCCCTATAAATATAACAAAGCCTGGCTTTGAAGTACTTGAAAAGAAGATTTTAAAAGGTTTCCCTATATGTTCCTATGTAAAACTTTGATCCGCCATTTTGGCCCCACCCTACCCCCGGGGATCATGATTTGAACAAACTTGAATCTACACTACCTGAAGATGATTCCACATGAGTTTAATCTTTCCTGGCCCAGTGGTTCTTGAGAAGAAGATTTTTAAAGATTTTTCCTATATATGCCTATGTAAAAATTTGTCGGCCATTTTGGCCCCACCCTACCCCCGGGGGTCATGATTTGAACAAACTTGATTTAGAAAGCCACATGATTTTATTTCCTGGCCCAGTGGTTCTTGAGAAGAAGATTTTTAAAGATTTTTCCTATATATTCCTTTGTAAAACTGTTTAAATGATAACAAACTTGAATCTACACTACCTGAGGATGATTCCATATATACTTTCCTGGCCCAGTGGTTCTTGAGTTTTTAAAGATTTTTCCTATATATGCCTATGTAAAACTTTGGATTTTGCACACCCTTGGGGGTCATGATTTGAACAAACTTGAATCTACACTACCTGAGGATGATCCCACATGAGTTTCATCTTTCCTGGCCCAGTGGTTCTTGAGAAGAAGATTTTTAAAGATTTTTTTCTATATATTCCTATGTAAAACTTTAAAGCCATTTTGGCCCCACTCAAATTTGAACAAATTTAAATCTACACTAAATATTCAACATGAGTTTCATCTTTCCTGGCCCAGTGGTTTTGAAAGAAGATATATAATTTTTTTCTAATTCATAATTATAAAAGGGCCTGGCCCTTCATTTGAACAAACTTGAATCCCATTAACCAATGGATAATTTGTACCAAGTTTGGTTGAAATTGGCCCAGTGGTTCTTGAGAAGAAGATGAAAATGGGAAAAGTTTACGACAACGACAACAACAACGACAACGACGACAGACAACGGACAAATTTTGATCAGAAAAGCTCACTTGAGCCTTCGGCTCAGGTAAGTTAAAAAAGCTGAGAATTTGATACATGTCTGTGTTCCTACTAAGAGAATTTACTGTAAAGCCTTTCTGTTGCAAGTTCATTCAAGTCAAAACAATGAATCAGTGTTCTTTTCCATTCTCTCATTGACTGACTGCTTTTAATGACAGAAGATTAAGATACTGTATTACATTACAAAACTCAATATTTGAACCTATTCCAATTATTGTGATCTTGTTACAAGGGTATGTCGCTTTACAAGCATGGTTAATACTGACAAAGAATTGGCAAACTGAAATATCACATCAAGACCATAGAACACAATTTTCAACAGGTTTGTCTAATGCAAGTATAACAAAATAATTTTTTAGCAATTTTTTTATATAGCCTGGTTAATATAGGAACAATGCATACATGTAAGCAGGAATAAGCTAGGCAGCTGGAGCATAATATTCATGATTTACATGTATAAAACAAATTAACTTCACTAGCTGCTCTGTTTATAATGTTTTAGAGTGACATTTTTTTAATGCAAAATTTGAGACTGCAACTGAGAGATCATCTGAAATTTAATTGGCATGTGATCTAATAGTTTGTTAGTTATACATTTTAATGTACTTCAATGAAGTCATACCACTCAAGCAGGCCAGTACAAGAAAACAGAAGGAAATCTTGATGCAGCTAGAGTCTGCTTTAGGTCAGTAGAATGATTTAGAAAGCGGATTTTATTTCTATGCCGATCTGATCTTATCTAAATGTTTAAATTAATTCTCCAGGGATTATATTTACATGTAGTTGTTTGGTAGGATTGCACACTAGAACACAGTATTAGACTGTATAAATTAGTTGCTTCAAAATAACTGGTAAAACGTTTAAAGCCAGTACTCAAATTGGCATTTGTCTCCAAATATTTGAAAATTTTTGAAAATATATAATAATTATAATTTAAAGTTCAGTTTAAGAGTATCAATTAAATGTTATTTGAAATACCAATTAAAGTTGCATATTATGGTTCTTTCAATATATTGATTAAACATAGCAATACATGCAGCCCTAAAATCTTACTACTTTTAAGCTTAATTATGTATCATGAATGGTAATTGAAAAATTAATGATTTTATTTGTTCTCTGATTGATCATATATTGTAAGAGAAGATACATGTACCCTCTCTGTAATAACCTAACTTGTAAAAATTACAACTTTTCAGTTTGGATTAAAAGTCACCACTGTATGCAATTATACCAGGGAGACAATCAATTAAGGAATATGTTTTTCAGTTTTGTGTGAGTCATATGTGCGTGAATCACACAGACTTGTCACGTAGGCATATTTCATGAAGCGCACTAGCGCTTCATGAAAAATATGCCTACGTGCAAGTCTGTGAGATTCACACACCAATAATTCACACTAAACTGAAAAACATTCCTTATATTCACATTTTTACATGTTTGGAAGCAACTAAAATATACTCCATATTTGAATTTCTCGCTGCCCTATATCGCTGCATTTTTACTAACATCGCTGCAGCCTCATTGTGACATCACATTAACGCACGTTTCTCCATGTATATTTCTATGCGTGAGTATATACAGTTACACAAAAATGACTTTCAAATCAATTTCACAGTTGGCTTGGTAGAAAAACACAGCAAATGTAAATAATATCATATGAAGACATTAAGTTACACAGTTAACAGCATTGATCTGAAATACCTTGTTGATGAAAAGCATTGCTGAGGTTTAAAACCTGTATTATCTTGAGCTTCTGAAGAGATCAAATTCAGCTCTGTGGGATGGTCTCAATTAAATGAATCACAAAAAAAGATTTCCTATTTGTGTCTGCAGATGAGTTAAGCTCTCCATGGTGAATTAGTTGATGACAAATATTAAGGGAGAAATACCAGTTTCTTATAGACCAGATTGAATAATGGTACTATATTTTTCCTATCTGTTAATATTTGATTTCAAAATAGAATCCATGCCTTAATTAAATAATAAAATATTACTCCCTAAATGACAATTTTATGTAAAGCACATTTATTTAGTAATGTTTTCATCCAACCAATTTCTGTCATGATATCAACAGAATGCAATATTCCAAAAAAAGTATTCACAAGAAAATTTCAACAAATGTTCAATGTTTCTCTACAGATATGTCCAGGACATGACCTAACAACTTGAGAGACTAACAGCTAAGTTAGTGAATCAACATTCAAATATTTGCCCTAAAAGCCATTTTGATAGGAGGCAAATTCAGGGTATGAGGAACATGATATACAAGTAACTACTTCCGAAGGCATGGCCCATGTGGTGCAGTGGTATGAGTGTCTGCTCTAGAGTCAGGGAGTAAGGAGTTGATCCTTATGTAACTGGTTCAAATCCCTTTGTGGGACATGGAGACCACTCCTTTGGGTGAGACTGTATAAACCGAGGTCCCCTGTCACAATGGTTGCTCGAACAAAAAAGATTCTTCACTGCTCAATGGCCCTGAGTGCCGAGTATAGGATAAAATTTGTAGCTCTCCACCGGAAAGTGGTGGTGTCTCCATATGAGTGAAAAATTCTCAAGAGGGACATAAAACAATATACAAATGATCAATCAATTTTCTTGTCAATGAATAGGTAAAATATTTTCAGCTCTCCACCGGCAAGTGGTGGTGTCTAGATATGAGTGAAATATTATCAAAAGGGATGTTAAATAACAATCAACATACTTCTCCAGTCTATAACACTTTTCATACTTGATCATGTGATCTAGTTTGAGCCAATCAGATAGGTGGCAACAATAAAGAAAAATAATAATTTGGAATATACAACATCCAGATTAGACAAGTTTTACTGTAAATTTTTAAGTTTACATACTGTACAACTCTTAGTTCTTTACAGTGTACAAAACTTTTGACCTCTTTTTGAAGTACTTTGTATTTTCTGTGTGAGGCCTGATGACCAAAACAAGAAAAAAACAAAATTGTCCCAGACAACATCAAAAAAAGTTATTTTTACAGTAGACATTCACTAACCTGGAGTCTTTCAACTGTAACCCTGCTCTCAGACAAAAACTGGAAGGCAAATGGGATAAAGAGGGTGGTGGATAAGCGAACGGCCTGGTAAAGGGCGATAGTAATGAAAACCTTCTCGGCCGTCATGGCCCCTCCCGTGTAGACATAAATCACAAAGGTCAGGAAGATTACAAACTTAATGGAGACTAAGAAGGGTCCTAAAATTAGGGCTCGTATGTTACTGCTCATTCTAATGCGATCAGTTTCAAGCCTGGAAGAATAAAAAGTACGAAAAATGTGATCAGTGATGGAACTAATTTTACACATTTAAAAGAAATGATGAAAGAAAACAATGTTTTTAAAATTGGAGCCCAAAACTCTATAAAGTTTTTAAAATGTTATTTTTGGCATATGGTTAAATAAATTTTTCAACATGGAATGATGCAGCTTTATCAAATCTTCCAAAATGAGATCATATTGACCTACTCTTGGGTTGCAATGTTCAGTAAAATGAGATCATAGTGTCCTATTTATGGGTTGCAACACGACTTTTCCAAATGTAAGAAATGACATGGTTTGATGTTTCTAGGCTTTAAAGTGTAAATGATATGATCCAAACACCAAAAATCTGGATGAATGGGATGCCCTGGACCATAATTTAGATCATCCAAAAAAAAAGAAAAAGAAAGAAATACAAATGTGCATCTTAGATGTAATATCATAAACTGTGTCATTATTGGACAAATTAAACATTAAAATGTGTCTATTAAACTCCACTGTTATGATCAAAAGATAACAAATAATTTTACCCAGAGGAAGGTATTGTCATAAGGAAAACACCTGCGAAATATGATGAATATGGAGGCCCTAGCACCATGCAATCATTCCAAAGTTACAGCTAAGGTTAAAGTTTTTAAAAGAAGGTAAAACTCCAAGGACAAAATTAGTGGTCCTCAAGGGGAGGTCTTCACATAAAGAATATATATATATATTTGAAAAATGAGAGCCTTATCTAGCACCAATTGTTCGAAATCCAGTCAAAGCACCCCCTAATAAAATCATCCCGGTCAAAGCGTCCCCTGATTTTGGTCAAAATGCCCCCCGATTTTGGTCAAAGCGCCCCTTATAGAATTTTACAGTAAAATGATGCTACAAAACTGCCCCCAAATATTGGTCGAAGCATCCCCTGATTATAGTCAATGTGCCCCCTGATTTTGGTCAAAGCGCCCCCTTACATTTTTTTCTTGGAAAAAATCGTCTGGGAATCCCCAACCAATGGTCAAAACGTCCCCGATTTTGATCAAAGCATCTCCTGATTTTTGGTCAAGGCGCCCCCTAATATATTTTTACAATCATATTACGGAATAAAACTGTTTTGCATTTATAATATTATCATTGTTTTGCAGTTACCTGAAAAAAGTTTTAAAAAATATATTAGGGGGCGCTTTGACCAAAACCAGGGGATGCTTTGACAATTTCTTGGGGACAGTAAAGATTTGTTTACATGAAGATATTTTTTTCTATAAAAATATGTTAGGGGGCACTTTGACCAAAATCGGGGGCGCTTTGACTAAAATCAGGGGATGCTTTGCCCAATATTTGGGGGCGTATTTTTTCTATAAAAATATGTAAGGGGGCGCTTTGACCAAAATCATGGGGTGCTTTGACTAAAATCAGGGGATGCTTTGACTGAAATTAGGGGACGCTTTGACCGGGACGTTTTTATTACGGGGCGCTTTGACTGGCAGATTAACAAAAGTATAGCCAAGATTAAAGTTTTTTGAAGTAGGTCTACGTCAAACTCCACGTGCAATTTCAAAGGGTGAAAATTCATGAACCCAAGGGAAGGTGTTGTCAAATGAAAAATACCCATGAAACATAAAAGTCCTATCTGTGACAAGTCAAAAGATATGGCCACTATTTAAGTATTTCAAAGGAGGCCAAACTCCAAGGTCAACGTCAATTTAAAGGGTGAAAATTAAGGGATGGCCTAGTCAAAGGGATCAAATGACCAGAGAAAATATTAAAAAACCCTAGCACTAACAATTCAAAAGTATTGGCCAAAGTTAAAAGATTTTTAAAGGTTAAACTCCTAGGTCAAGGTCAAAAGGTCAAAAAGACTTGTACCAAAGAGATGACCTAATCACACAAAATATACATTTGAAGTATCAATGATCTAGCTGCTAAGCATAAAAAAATACCAATATTATTTGTGAATGAAAATGTGCTGGTATCTACATATTGGAAATTAAACCATATCAGTGTAATAAAAAAAAACATAGGTAATCAGAGATTACAGAGCTCACCTCAACGTGTGTTGTCTTTAAGTAAGGCAAATTAAGTCACACAATTAACCAACAAAAAGTATACATCCAAAAATGCAAAATTTATGCAATTTTGATACTTTGGAATACACCTATATAAAAACTAAAAACTAGTTCTTCATCATGAAAATGTAATTAAAATCCAGCATCTGAAGCAAGATTGAAAGTTTTCATCCCTTGATGCATCATTTAAGCAACTGGTTTATATAAGCTTTATAGTTTCTTGGTGATAGACTTGCACCAATAACTTTTACGAGGTCTATTATCTGGAAAATGTATGTCGAATTTAGCATCTGAAGCAAGTCCATTAGTGTGCATCCTAAGATGTATCATCCATGCAAGTTTGGTCAACATAGGGCTTAAAGTTACTTGCAAATGAAACCTGTATAAAATAATTAACCTTTCCACTAATCCAGAAAATGTAGGTCAGATTCAGCATCCGATAGTAGAATGCATCCTTTGATGTACCATCCATGCAAGTTTGGTCATTATAGGGCTCAAAGTTACTTGGAAATGAATCCTGCACCAAAAAACTTTAACCTGTTCACTCGTCCAGAAAATGTAGGTCAGATTCAGCATCCGAAGCAAGTTTGGTAGTATGCATCCTAAGATGTACCATCCAGGCAAGTTTAGTCATTATAGGGTTCATAGTACACTGTACCTTGAAAATGAAACCTTCAGCAAAAACTTTAACCTGTTCACTCAACCGGAAAATGTAGGTCAGATTCAGCATCCGAAGCAAGGCTGGTAGTATGCATCCTAAGATGTATCATCCATGTAAGTTTGGTCATGATATGTCTCATAGTAACTTGGAAATGAAACCTGCATCAAAAACTTTAACCTGTTCACTCAACCAGAAAATGTAGGTCAGATTCAGCATCCGAAGCAAGTCTAGTAGAATACATCCTAAGATGTACCATCCATGCAAGTTTGGTCATTATAGGCCTCAAAGTATCTTCGAAATGAAATCTTCACCAAAAACTTTAGCCTGTTCACTCAACCAGAAAATGTAGGTCAGATTCAGCATCCGAAGCAAAGCTGGTAGTATGCATCCTAAGATGTATCATCCATGTAAGTTTGGTCATGATATGTCTCATAGTAACTTGGAAATGAAACCTGCACCAAAAACTTTAACCTGTTCACTCAACCGGAAAATGTAGGTCAGATTCAGCATCCGAAGCAAGGCTGGTAGTATGCATCCTAAGATGTATCATCCATGTAAGTTTGGTCAACATAGGGCTTTAGTTACTCGGAAATGAACCTACACCAAAAACTGCACCAAAAATGTTAACCTGCACCAAAAACATTAACCTGGTCATTCCTTTGCTGAAATTGCAGCATCTGAAACTTTGACTGGTACAATGAAACACACTAGCAACATCTTCCATGCATGTCTAATCAATATAGGACATAGAAGTACTTAAAAAGAAAACTGCTCCAAAAAACTTAACCTTAACCCGGGACGCCGACGCCGACGCCGATATCACATGAACCCAGGTGAGCTAATAATCAGAGATTACAGAGCTCACCTCAACGTGTGTTGTCTTTAAGTAAGGCAAATTAAGTCACACAATTAACCAACAAAAAGTATACATCCAAAAATGCAAAATTTATGCAATTTTGATACTTTGGAATACACCTATATAAAAACTAAAAACTAGTTCTTCATCATGAAAATGTAATTAAAATCCAGCATCTGAAGCAAGATTGTTTTCAAATCATTTAAGCAACTGGTTTATATAAGCTTTATAGTTTCTTGGTGATAGACTTGCACCAATAACTTTTACGAGGTCTATTATCTGGAAAATGTATGTCGAATTTAGCATCTGAAGCAAGTCCATTAGTGTGCATCCTAAGATGTATCATCCATGCAAGTTTGGTCAACATAGGGCTTAAAGTTACTTGCAAATGAAACCTGTATAAAATAATTAACCTTTCCACTAATCCAGAAAATGTAGGTCAGATTCAGCATGGAATGCACCCTTAGTGTACCATCCATGCAAGTTTGGTCATTATAGGGCTCAAAGTTACTTGGAAATGAATCCTGCACCAAAAACTTTAACCTGTTCACTCAACCGGAAAATGTAGGTCAGATTCAGCATCCGAAGCAAGTTTGGTAGTATGCATCCTAAGATGTACCATCCATGCAATTTAGTCATTATAGGGTTCATAGTACACTGTACCTTGAAAATGAAACCTTCAGCAAAAACTTTAACCTGTTCACTCAACCGGAAAATGTAGGTCAGATTCAGCATCCGAAGCAAGGCTGGTAGATTTAAGATGTATCATCCATGTAAGTTTGGTCATGATATGTCTCATAGTAACTTGGAAATGAAACCTGCATCAAAAACTAACCTGTTCACTCAACCAGAAAATGTAGGTCAGATTCAGCATCCGAAGCAAGTCTAGTAGAATACATCCTAAGATGTACCATCCATGCAAGTTTGGTCATTATAGGCCTCAAAGTATCACTTCACAAAAACTTTAGCCTGTTCACTCAACCAGAAAATGTAGGTCAGATTCAGCATCCGAAGCAAAGCTGGTAGTATGCATCCTAAGATGTATCATCCATGTAAGTTTGGTCATGATATGTCTCATAGTAACTTGGAAATGAAACCTGCACCAAAAACTTTAACCTGTTCACTCAACCGGAAAATGTAGGTCAGATTCAGCATCCGAAGCAAGGCTGGTAGTATGCATCCTAAGATGTATCATCCATGTAAGTTTGGTCAACATAGGGCTTATAGTTACTCGGAAATGAGACCTACACCAAAAACTGCACCAAAAATGTTAACCTGCACCAAAAACATTAACCTGGTCATTCCTTTGCTGAAATTGCAGCATCTGAAACTTTGACTGGTACAATGAAACACACTAGCAACATCTTCCATGCATGTCTAATCAATATAGGACATAGAAGTACTTAAAAAGAAAACTGCTCCAAAAAACTTAACCTTAACCCGATTATAGGTGAGCTAAAAACATTCCATTTTAGATTATAGACTTAGTCATATGCATATTCTTAAATTCTTTAGAACTCATGTTAACTAGAAACTTCATGAATGAAAAAAAGATATTTTTAAAGTAGGTGTGGGTCCCTTGAATTACAGTTTTAGTAGCAAACTTGCTACAAAGATTTTTATATAGTTCAAAACCAGTAAATAAACACATGTATGCTAGGCTAAGCATTAGCATCTTTCATTTAAGCTTTAGTAGCCTAGATAAAGAAACATGCAAATACATGAAGGTTAATAAATATCACCTGTATATTAAATAATGAACATGCAAGTTAGAATGCTAGATATATGTTTATATAATATAAATACAATATACAAATTAAAGCTATGAAAAACTTGTGATCTATTACAGAATTTATCTACTGTATTTTTAACATGTTCAATTTTTTGAAAATTTGAACATTCTCAAAAAGACAGTTCTGTTACCCCCACCCCCCTCTCCCCTTCTAAATGCAGCACTGGTTAATGCATATTAATTTATTAAATATGTGACCTTAGTCCTTTGATTATATCCATTCTGTATTTGACTATAGTATTTAAATAGTTAATACAATATTTTCAGGAAAAAATAAATAAAATTCTTGTCTTGCTATTATATGATTACAGTGTATAACAATATAGGTATATGTACTCTTATAATTTATTAATCAGAAAATAGAAAAGTGAAATCTCATATCCCAAATTTAGAGTACTTGTCAATAAACAAACAAAAAATTTATATACAGTGGAACCTCATTTATCCGGACGCTTTGGTCCTTGTCAATTTGTCTGGAATATGTGAAGCGTCCGGATATCTGAATTACCAGTTAAACAAGAACAAATATCATTAAAAAATTCTGTTCCGAGGAAAAGTCGTCCGGATACTGAAGCATCCGGATATCTGGCGTCCGGATATCTGAGGGTCCACTGTATATTTAAAATTTTAAAAATATACAGTTGAACTTCGATCGGTATCTTGAACATCAATATCTTGAATACCGTGAGCTGCAAGTTCCCAATGACTCTTTCTTTGAGTATTTTTTAAAAAATCTCAATACATATCAAATTCTCAGATGTTTCTTTTTATAGGTTTTTCCTCTGTCCACAGTGTTTTCCCTTTATTTCAAAGTAAAGGGCTAGAGATAATTTGTAACAGGATTTGGGTTGGGGTTTATGACATATCTCTGCGGATTTTACATGAATTGTACAACAATAAAATTTGATTTTTTTTTATTTCAAAGCAGCATTTTTGTCAAGTGAAGTGGTCAATTTCGCTGGTATAGCCAGTTCTTACGGAAAACGCAGTGTCCAATCCAGTTAAAGATAATGACGTTCAACTGTATGTGCTAACACAGAATTCTCATTTTCTTAATCTCAAGGTCATTTTCCCTTATTCAATTTCAGAGAGTTTTGGTAAAAAGTGTCAAATTAATCATGTTAATATATTACTTTGTAAAGAAACTCAATATAACAATTACTTTCTGATCTTGGCGACTAACTCTCCGAAGGGTTTTTCCCAGCAATACATTTTGATAACCCTCATCCCTGAGATAATCTCGTTCATCACTTTCACTCTCTCATCTGTGTGGACCGCAGTCTTGTGCCTATAAAGTAAAAACTGGGTATTCAACAATTAAACATTATTTTAGCAAAATTTCACAATTAATATCCGGATTAGACAAATTCACTGTATAATAATTCATATATTTTGATGAGTATATAAAATCATGTTGAAATTACAAACAGAACTATCCAAGATAAAACTTGTAGCAAAATTGCCAGTATTTTTCTCCACTTGAAAAATTATACATATATACTGAAACGCAAAAGAAACGCAACAAGCAGTAATCTACAAATGTTTGATTTTTTTATCTAATGATTTTCAAATATGAATACTGTAAGGCTAAACTCACTTTTCAGAACATCAGAGATTTGATAAAAATGTTAAATGTTTATCTTTTTACTTTACTAAGTACATGTAACATATGACTGTTAAAACACCCCCCTCCCAGCCATTCAAGTAAAACGTGCAAGACTGTCCTAATCAACAATTGCAGCTTAATTTCTACAATACAATAGGTTCATCAATATCGAGATATGATCGAGCGAAAGAATTATTCTTAACCATTTTTAAATGCCCGTTTTTCAGATGATTAGCATGATTAGTACGAATTTTCCCTAGATAAGAGCAGTGTAGCCACCCTTGGACTTCAGGTACAAGGACTGTCCTTAATGCGTATGATAGGTAAGACCCTGTTGAGGCGTAATGTAGTGAATTTTTGCATCAGCAACTCTCCATCACCTTTACATTGAAATGTTCCAGCTAGAGCAATGGAAATGCGTACCTAAGCCATTTTCAAGAAGCCTTGGCATCGTTACGGGAAACGAAAAGAGAGTTTATTTTTTGAAATATTGCTGCATTACTTATGATGAACAGTAAAAACCCTTAAAACTCCACATTATTGCCAAATGTTTTGGTAAACATGCAATTTTTGATTTCTGTTAAACAAACTTAAATTTGACTTCCGGTTATGGTAAGAAAATCGTTCAACCGTTAAATTACAGATGTTTACCAAATTGAAGATATTCGTAATTTTAAGATACAAAATTCTTTACTTTACATAATTATTTCCTCAAAGCAGAGTGTTGCGTTTCTTTTGCGAGTCAGAATATAATATACCATGTGGATATAATGCATATTCAATTCTTGACATTTATGATTCTTTATACTATGTCATATATATGAAAAATTCAAAAGAAAACTTTGAAAACACACTAACTTAATCAATTCAAACTCTTTATATAGTAACTGTTATACATGTACACTATGAATGCTAAATTCTGGACAAGATTCAATTCTTCTTCTAATGACTCACCTGAGCTTTGCAAATAGTTTTCCCATCAGGCTCTGAACTGGTACAAGACAAAGAAGGACAGCAAATCCAGCAATGGCCGAGGGGCCCAGCTCCATCCATAGAATAACCAGAACAAATAAGGCCTGCAGGGGACCAATCCAGATATAGTGAATAAACATCACCGCCTGTATAAAGGAAAAAATGGGTTATGAAAAGTAAGAATTTACAAGAGAAGAAATTGTTGGTGACATTCGTTAAAATTCTCAAAAATCATACTCTAAAAGCCTTTGGCATGAAGTATATTATATATATATATTTTCAAACATTTCATCATTTAGTTTTTTAATATGCCTTCTCGAATCCATTTCATCTGTATTTATGTATAATTAAATGCTGCTAATTCTATTATAAACATTTGGGTCTGACATCTAAATACATATTAATAAAATCTTTTCAATTTATGATACATGTACAATTGTACATATAAAAGGGAAATCTTTACTTGTCATGTTGTCATGATGAGTTTTTTTTCTATCAAGCTTTAATTATAGATGATTGATACATATGTTAATTAGGTTTTGCAGAATACATATTATGTAAACAAGAGAAGCAAAGAATGTTGCTGCAGCAGTTATTTATATTACTGTAGATAAAATCAGTAAAAATACTACATGTACCATTGTACCTCTTATAAATCTGAATTAACATTAGTTATTTAGATTTAGATACGAGATTTAACAAATAGATTAATTTGCTTGTATGAAAGGAACTGTCTTAAACCATGATGTGTCAATTAAATGTTCTAATTGAAAGGTTTCTATCATATTTATGAAGATTACCTTATAATTGCATATCTTGTTTCATTATACATGTATACCACATATTTAAAGATTATTCATTTTCAATAGATGTAAATCCATGTACATACCATATATCATGTATTGAAAATTCATCAACCGAGTATCACCATATAAATCTATGTGTTAGTTCTGCATTTGGTTGCATGAAATCAATATATCTCTACTGTGAAAATGTATTGAAATGTGAGGGTGGAAAACAAAGGAAATGGCTCATTTCTTAAGCTTTTTTTTTTAAAATTGAACTTTTAAAACTTTTTGTGTAACATTTGCAGCTAATAGGTCAAAGTTTCAGGACTGGTGAAATGAATACACAAGGTAAATTAATTGTGTAGGTCAAGGTTTAGTGATTGAACACATACCAGTACATGTATTACTTCAAAACATTACTGTAAAAGAAATCTGCACATGTTAAAAAATAACAGAGAAGAACTAGTATTTGATTATTCTCTTGAAATACAGTAAAACTCAGATTTATAGTGAAGTCCACAGGAATTGGTGGCTCTAGTTCTCTAAAAAATTTACTCAGAATTGATTCATTGTAAGAATTTTGCTGCATTCCCTAAAAACCCTCCTATATCCATGTTTATATAAAAGCAAGTTTTACTGTTAAAGCCAAAATCTGAACTTCAGTTTGGACAAGAAAGCAATAACTTAAGGATGCATCATGTGAGCAAAACAGTACAAGAAACATGCATAGAATTCTATCTGAAACACAGTCAAAAGAAGTCACGCCATGATAATTGTAAGAAAAAATTACCGTATCAAATCGGTTGACGTCGTTGGACATCAGGTTGACTATCTGGCCTGTCGTTGTCTGCCCCATTGCCCTGTTACTCAGTCGTAAAGCCTGAAAATATCAGCTAGATTACAATGTGTTTAGTGTATAATTAAGAAACCTCAGTCATTGTCAAACTTTTGCACACAAGGATTATAAAATTCATTTGTTAATAAAAATATATTGTATTCAATTCAAAACAATAAATCTTAACATCAGCAAATTATGTTAATACGGGTATATATTATGTATTTGTAAATTTTAGGTTGACAAAATGTAGGTACTGATACATGTACCATTGTACAATGATTACCTTCCTGTACAAAAGGGAACAGCAAGCAACTCTTATTTGCATTCCGATTCGCTGAACTGTGAAGAAGTATGGATGGTGAGATACTGCAAGAACAATGGCAGCTAAACTCATTCCCATGGCATAAAGGTACGCATCCATTTGTGATATGGTGGAATTAGGTGTGAAGTACCGGATCAGTTGTCCTAATAGCAGAGGTTGCACAACCTTAGTGGCCTCCTTAAAAATAAAAAAAAAAAATCAAATGTTCTTCATTAATAACCTAAAAAACTGGATTAATTTCAATCAATATGTATGAATTATTTTTCTCTAACCTGTCATTGTTTTAAGATAAATTCTTAGTAGATGCTGCTATTAAAGCCCACACTGATTTTTTTTTCTGTTTGGGATGCACACTTGTATTTAAACAAAACTATACAAAATAATTTTAATTCAAATTTCTCTATTTCCCATAAATCCTGTGCTTTTATCTGTTTTAATTCTTCTACAACTAATGACAAAGTAGAAAAATATATAATAATTCACTCAAATTTTTTCCAAATTTTGCCTACAAAAAAAATGTACTATTTTTTTTAATTTTGCTTGCCCGCTCCTACTCATTTTACAGATGACGGACAAACAAGAAATTATGTTGGTGTGGCCTAATACTGAAAAGTCATTACCCTATGAGATTCTTTTTAATACAAAAGAATGATAACATATAAAATTAGGATCGATAATGGAATAATATGCAGTTCAAACAAAAGAAAAAATGTGTATTCTTACTTCTATGAACACTATGATTCCTAACAAGGCATATTGAACACCAAAAATCCTGACTATGCATTTGGAAAGGCTGGGGGATTTATCCAATTTCTTTGACTTGGCCAGTTCAATATTCCACTCCCTGAAAATTAAAAGAAAATCATGATCGTAATTAACTTGTTTAATCAAAACAGTAATTCTCATGTCCAGTTTGAATTAGTGAGCTCAAAATCAGCAGGTCTTGTCAAATTGAATACAGTCACATATGTGATAAAAGAATATCATGAAAACCCTGACACCAAATGTTTAGAAGTTAAAAGCAAGTAAGTTTTTCAAAAGGTTTAACTTAAATTAAGGTCAAGGTAAGTTGAATAAAAGTCTCAGAATAAATATCAACTGTTCAAAGGTTATGGTCAAGGTTAAAGTCTTTCAAAATTAGGTCAAACTCCAAGGTAAAGGTACATGTACGTTTGCATTTCGATTGACTCAAAATATGTATTAACATGATTAATGTTAACTCAAAATTTTACATAGAATTCAGCAGCATAGAAATAAAGGCGAGTAATTTTATTTCGCGTGTGATGCTTCTCGCAAAATTACACGATAATTAATTCCACACATTTAATTAGGAATCTACAGTACATAAAAAAAACAACTTAAGTTATCATGACTCTGAATTATTTACATCTTCCTCTTCTTCAGATGAACCAAGAGATTTTTTTTTATATCAAGCTTGGTCACTTCACAATTTGGTTAACTAATAATTTCATAAGAATTCACACGTAATCAAATATTGACAAACAATCTCTGAGATAAGTCAGCATTCCAAAGATAAGTTGAAAGGATGGAACTTAAATATCTTTAATATGTAAAATTATGTAAACTATAAACTAATAAACTGGACAGCATTATCTAAGATAAATACCATCCTATTACAAGCAATGGTTTTTCCCTTGACTTTTAAAGTGACACTGTTTAAATATTGGCAAAATCACAGTAACATAACAAAATTTCATTTTAATAAGTTCAATCCATGTGGATTAGTTAACTTTTGTTTATTTAACAAGTGCAAGTATTTTTCTCAAAGATAGCACAGCTCTCATTTATCATGAAAAATCCCCATAACCATTGTCTATAACTATTGTAAGTCTGCTTTGATTAAAAACAATTGCAATGCTCCATGTAATTTGATGTAAAACAATAACCATAATTTTAAAAATAAAAAGGAATTTAATTGACTCAAATTCTTTTTATATAATCATGTGGATCAATTGATTATGGCACTAAGAGTGCGTAAATTAAAACTGATCATCTGAACACTGACTAAATTCATCACCTTTCGAGTTTTTTTCCGAGATCCTCAGATGAGTCCTCGTTCGTAACATTGAACATATCATCTACCTCCAGTCGTCTTGTGTAGCCTTTTCGAAATATTGGGTTCATCCACCTTAAAAGGTATAAGTTGAAATTAAAATACATGTAGTTCAGATAGCTCTACCAATACTGCTCTGTGATAATATGATAGAGGAGGAGAAAAACTGAAACTTAATCATGTGAATCTGACATACAACTTTTTTTTTAATTTTAATGAAGTATCTGGATGTCTCTTAAACTTAACTGTTTGACTAAAATAAGATTAATTAAAACCTATTCATCATTAATACTATTCAGTTGAAATTCAGAGAAAAATTCTGAATCAGAAAATTGATTAAAAAAAATGGGAACATGTTACTTTAATCTTATTCTAAACATGCTAAATGCATGAACATACACTATATAACATTTCAACATGACCAATGTAAATATATATTAATTAGTACTTTTTAAGTTTTAGAAACATGTAAAAATATAGTTGCATTTCTATGGATATGTTCCTGAATATCAATAATTTGTTGCTCTTTCACCTGTTCAGTCTTTTCAATCTTGCTAAAACATACAATCTCATTTGATTCAAAATAATTATGTTATCTTCAAATCATTTTCAAACTTGTACATGTATGAGTTTGGAAATAAAATACCATATAAATATTCTAACTTTCCTTGAGATGTAGTATCGTCTAAATAAAGGAAATTAATTCAAATGAAAATGCCAGC
Organism: Saccostrea cuccullata; assembly: GCF_032062105.1. Lineage (NCBI taxonomy): Eukaryota > Metazoa > Mollusca > Bivalvia > Ostreida > Ostreidae > Saccostrea > Saccostrea cuccullata. The sequence goes on along the minus strand of NW_026927468.1, from coordinate 139,976 downwards.
ATGTATTTGTCCTATTTTGACATTTAAAACATGCATTTATACACAAACAAGTTTACATTTATATATCAGTAACTATTCATATCATGTTTAGACTCAAGTCTGTCAAACAAAACAGTTATAATTGCAAGTCCTCTGAATTCCATTCATAATATGGATGCTAGGCCAAAATAAAATTATAGTTTGTTTGGAATTGCCTCCCACCTCATTGAAATGCCCCCTCCTGAAAAAATTTTATTGACCAAGAGTACGAAGAATTTTTTTTTATTTAATCAATTTTTTGCCTGTTATTCATGTATCATATGCACCATACAAAACACCGACAGATAGTGTCAGATCTATGTAAAATTAGGATTTTTTGTTGATGGAAGATGCTTTATTTAAAAGTCAGAAAATGTATTTACTTTTTACTAAGATTTTTATCAAAAATTTTTAATTTATCTTCAGTTTAAAAAAATAAAATAATTTCCCTCCCTCCCTCCTGTGTCTGAAACCCTTCAGGCGGCAATTCCAAACAAACATTTTTTTAAGGATGGCCCTATATATTCCAGTTTTAGCATATCATATATCATGAACCACCAAGATGTAACAAAGCAGTGTGTGGAATCTGTTAATTTTCACCACAGGCACTTCCAATCTTATATTTCATAATTATCAACAGAAAAAATATACACCTAAGTAATTTTTTAAATGAACAATTAAGATGGAAGTGTCGATGATTTTCACCAAATTTGACAGCATGCAAATAAAAGCTATAACTAATGTATATGGTTCTGAAAAAATTTAACATTTTTTTTAAATATTAGAATTGAGTGAACTTGTTACATTGTATATGTTATAGTATCAATCCACGCATGAAATTCAATCTAATTAAAATAAAATGTCCCAAATCCCCTGGTGAGAACAGCTGAAGTTTAGGATAGGGGTCGCGGTTCCCATATTCCCAACCACTACACAACTGCCATACAAATAACTTTATGTCCTATATATTACTGGCCCTTGCAAAATAATAAAAAAAAAGTATGTCCTACTTACTAATGACCCTTGCTTCATGAAATGAAAAAGTACCGTACACTTACCAGAACAATAATTTTGACAAGGGGTTCGCCGTCAGAATCGGATTCGGGTTGTGATGTTTTAAACTTTCATCCATGATGATCAGATAATTTCTATAAATCTAGTTGGTTCAGCATTAATTCTCATATTATTTATCCATAAGACCAAATTACAGGGATTACACAATCCACGTTCCAGCCGCTTTCAGTTTACATCATTGCAACTTCCGGAGAGTAAAAAATCATTAATTCATTCCTTGTATTATTCTTTAGAAAAGTTGATTTTTCGAAACAGTACCCTAAAAAGAGAGAGAAAGAGGTGAATTTAATGGGTCTGCCATTCAAATTCATAGACAATAATGAATTGTTCTACACTAGTTAGAATAATCTAACTGTGTCTCGGAACCGGGTCCGTAGGACAATATCATTTTAACGATAGTACATTCTATCTAGTTCTACACCTGTCATTTAGTACTGTATACCAACCTGGAGTGAACCGAGGGCGACCGCAGCCCAGAAATTGACCATTACACAGCTGTTAGGCCTAGATAAGACATTTTGTGTGATACAAGTAGACAGACATATAACTAATTGAGCTACTTACTGAGTAAGTAAGAAGATATTTTTTTCTTTTTAGATATATGCACAAAATCATGTTCAAATTCTATAGAATTTAAATTTAAAAAGGGGGGGGGGGGGTGACGGGTCTGTCGTGTTGTCTTTCGAATAAAATCAATTACAATATGGAATAAGCAAATTTAAGATACAGTCTTTAAATTCAGAGAAATTCCTTCTCATTGGCATGCAGCAGTTTTTGTCTATCGTATCAGTTTCTTTCCACTAGAATATGCTCAGTACGTAATCAGGTAATATATGTAAAGTATGGTACATGCATGTATAAATTTAGTAAATATTTCAAATGGCTCTGTTCTCTGGTTAAGTTTTACAACGAACATTCTGCGTATAATTAATCAAGTTTCTTCCTATAACGAATTCAATTTGTTCCAACCTCTCTTATTATGCAATAAATCAAAACATTAAAAAAAATTTAATAAATTTTAATGTTTTTCCAGTGGCGGATCCAGAAGTTCATGTGGGGGGGGGGGGGTTGAGGCCCAAAGGGCCGAAGGGGGAGGGCATGGGAGGGGGTGTCCCCCTAAGAAAATTTTGTTTTAAATGGTTCCAATTGGTGCATTTTCCAGCATTTTGGGGTACTTTTTGTAGCTTTTTTAAAGACCGATCATCACAAATTTTTAATAAAATGTTTCAATTTAATTTAACTTTACCACAAGACTTTAAACTTCGCTTTAAAAAATTGTTAAATCTGACAATTTTCGGAATACAGTTCAGTTGACTTCAAGTTCTCTTTACTTTAAATGCACCAACAATTATAATTTAGTCGTATGTCAAACTGACTTCCAAGACACAACTAATGTGCAAAATTTTTAAACACTAAAAAAATGAAAAATTGAATTCTTTTCAGAATCCCTAACTAGTGCTTTTCAACTTACTTGAGTATATACTGTCAATATGATTTGGAATATAAACACACATGTACAATTAATGAAATTTCAAACTGAAGAAAAAATTACATAAACTGGAGAATCTGTCAAAACTAGAGGGGTTTGCTTAGCCAACCTGGTTTTGTAAAACAAATTATATTAATTTGATTTTTAAAACGATAAAAAAAAACTGCAGAATAGTTTATTGATTTCATAGTTTAAAAAACATGCATTTTATCAGCAAAAGAATATTACTGAGCACACGGCGGAGAATCTACGTCATCGGACGGGATTAGGACACACAAAAATGGAGGACAAATGCTCCGCTTCGATGTAAGAAGTTGATATTTTTGCACTTATAAAGAATGAATATTAAATCAATATCCTGCCTAAAGTATGCCAAAGAACGTCAACTACAATAGACAATGTACGTTTGCTCGTGATAGAATCTTATTGTTCTTCTCAAGTGAGAAAAAACCGGGATATGGGGTACACATTTTTAAAATTCGACCAATTATTCGCATGTCCAGATGTACTCAACATTTTATTCTTCCGCGTTTACACTAGAACTAATATTTTTAAAAAATCCTGATTTTTTCAATAGTTTATTATGCTTTAATTATCCAAGAATAAAATATAAATCATTTTGTTTTCAGAAATGATGTAGGGCACACCAACACTAAAACGGATATGGGACACACAATAAGTTACTTTCAAACTGAAACATCGAGCATTCATATCTTAAAGTTTCCATTTAAATGACTGCCGTTTGATAGTATATGAACAATAACCTGTACAACTCATCTTTGTAATACTCATCCAAATACTTGATTCCCTTGGTTTGCTTGTATCCATACAAAAATTATAAGTTGAAAACGCTGGTCTGATCCTCAACAAAAGCTTCCAACATGAATTTTAAATTTTGACTTTTATTAAATTTCATGTAGAAATTTACCGGTGTTCACTTCTGCAGATCCATAGAAAGAGGGGGGGGGGTCGAAGTCCGGAGATTCTGTTTATTTTATGATATTTTTATTTAAAGTTACACGACATCCGCCCCCCCCCCCTAAAAAAAAAAAACACCCCTCCCCCCCCAAAAAAACACACACCTGTACAAACTCACGAAATATATATATTTTTTTAGCTTTGTTGCTTACTTTTCTGCTTGTCAAAATAGTTTGGAGGCAGAAAATTCTTTAATTGGAATTCCCTTGGTTTGCTTGTATCCCTACAAAAATTCAAATTTTATAAGTTGAAATGGCCGGTCTGATCCTCAACAAAAGCTCATTAGCTGCCAAAATGAATTTTAAATTTTGACTTTTATTAAATATCATACTGAAAGATACTAGTATTTACATATTCGAATCTAAAAGGAGGGTTGAAGTCCGGAGTCTATGTATATGATTTTACGTACTCTACGATATTTTTGTGTTAAGTAACACGACCCAGATCCAATCAAACACACATGAAATAGCTTTTTGAGGTTGATTGTTTTAATTTCTTTGCTTGTAAAAATGTTTTGGAGTCAGAACTTCTTTTTCTGAGTTTGTGTGGACACCCCCCCCCCCCCCCGCCTTCGAAAATTTTCTGTATTTGCATATTCAGTGTTTGTTTTTATTAGATCTTTGTCGGTAAGACTCTAGTATGTCAGCTGATAGGAATTAGGGAATTTTTCTTATGCTCAAATATTTGCAACAGCTGACAAACTTCTTTCAAAATTCTAATAGTTAATTATTACCGACTCCATATATTTGAGAAAAAAAGACAAAATTGAATATTGTACTTCGAAGTTAAAATCATCGTATTAATTGAAAAAAAAATTGTTTTATTATACATGTTTTTTTCCTGATATACTTTATTTTATCAAATAAAATATACAACATGACTATATTAAGATAGTCATGTTGTATATTTTATTTGATAAAATAAAGTATATCAGGAAAGACACATGTATGAATCAGTGATTAAATATCACGTAGTACTAATAAAGCAGTTCATGTCATCTTATTTACATTCGCTGGAATATTAGCCAAAAGCAATGATAGGAGCAGGCTTAAATAAACATTACCAGCAGTATATTTTTTGTTGTTGTTGTAAAAAGTACTTTAGTAGCTATACATAAGAAGAAATAATGTCAAGCTCTTTTATATGATAAGTTTTGAAGGGGGGGGGGGTCATTATCAGAGAAAAATGACAGCTAAAAACCTTTGATTGGCACCCACGAAAAGACAATTTTTGTTTTGGCCCTGCCCATCACTGGCAACCACTTTCATACATTCGATTACTAATATTATGTTCACCTGAGGCAAGCTAGGAGCAAATAAAATAGCTTTCCAAAACTATTTGTTGCAATTTGGAATTTCCCGATCTATTTTTAGACCACTGTGTAGGGAAAACAAATTCTTATTATCACCTGGAAGGTCAGTTGTTGCAAATATTTGAGCATAAGAAAAGTTCTTGATCTCTTTCCCATATTAAAAGACATGCAAGTGTCAAAGATCTTATTAATACCAATTTGCAGATTTGAGAACTTTTTCGGGATGGAGGGGGGAGGGGGGGGGGCCACACAAAGTCCAAAGAATTTTCTGACTCCAAACTAATTTGACAAGCAATAAAGTAAGCAACAAAGCTAAACAAAATTATTTCGTGAGTTTGTATGTGTGTGTGTGTTTTTCGTGTTTTTTTTCGAGGGGGGGGGGGGGGGGGGCGGATGTCGTGTAACTTGAAATAGATATATCATAAAATAAACACAATCTCTGGACTTCGACCCCCCCCCTCCCTATTTCTATGGATCTGCAGAAGTGAACACCGGTAAATTTCTACATGAAATTTAATAAAAGTCAAAATTTAAAATTCATGTTGGAAGCTTTTGTTGAGGATCAGGCCAACTTATAATTTTTGTATGGATACAAGCAAACTAAGGGAACCATGTAGTTGGATGAGTATTACAAAGATGAGTTGTACAGGTTATTGTTCATATACTATCAAACGGCAGTCATTTAAATGGAAACTTTAAGATATGAATGCTCGATGTTTCAATTTGAAAGAAACTTATTGTGTGTCCCATATCCGTTTTAGTGCTGGTGTGTTCTACATCATTTCTGAAAACAAAATGATTTATATTTTTTTCTTGGATAATTAAAGCATAATAAACTATTGAAAAAATCAGGATTTTTTAAAAATATTAGTTCTAGTGTAAACGCGGAAGAATAAAATGTCTAGTACATCTGGACATGCGAATAATTGGTCGAATTTTAAAAATGTGTACCCCACATCCCGGTTTTTTCTCACTTGTTTTCAAACTGTGTCGAAGTGTTTGGAACAATAAGATTCTATCACGAGCAAACGTACATTGTCTATTGTAGTTGACGTTCTTTGGCATACTTTAGGCAGGATACTGACTTAATATTCATTCTTTATAAGTGCAAAAATATCAACTTCTTACATCGAAGCGGAGCATTTGTCCTCCATTTTTGTGTGTCCTAATCCCGTCCGATGACGCAGATTCTCCGCCGTGGAGCAGCACCGTAACTATGCAGTTTTCTGTTGTTGGTTCTGTACCTGACTACATTGTACTGTGATCTTGGGATTTCACTGGATGCATGGACTACCCGATCTCTGAGGCACTCTCTGTTGATTACCTGTGTATTGTGTGCGTTCAAGCGGAAAGTGATTTCCTATTACGTAGTTGATGTATATTTCACAGTTGTACAAATAAAGGGTTCATGTTAATTAGAGTCTTATAAATGAAAAAAAAAAAAATGATAAAATGACACTTGTAAAAAAAAAAATCAATGAGCGGGGGAGGGGGGGGGGGGGGTTCCCGAACCCCCCGGAATCCGCCACTGGTTGCATATATAGTATATAAAAGGCCTAAAAAGGGTCCATTTTCATCATAGGTTTTATTTCTTAACTATGAAAATATAGGTTTTTAAATTCCTCTGATTGCTTGAAACATGCCAAAACTTTTTTTTAATATAATTAAGTCTAATGAAAATAAAGGAGGGATAGATATCATGATAATGTTACGCCCTTCATCTACTACCGTTGTCAAACTTTACTAAAATGTTTTTGTTTTTGAAAGCAACATTCAAGTAAATACCAGCTACATGTAGTGACGTACGAAATGAAATTTGAAATTTATTTGATAATCAGTACACCTCTCTCTCTCTCTTTCTCTCTCTCTCTCTCTCCCACATACCTTAATGGTCTCCACTGCCTCCGTGGACCCAGTTTAGATGGTCCACGGAGCTTCCGATGTTTAAGGGATCTATTATGACTCTCCCATGGAGTCGCGGACGATTGTCTATTAAACAAATACAGAAAAGGCATGAATACTTTTACAAATTCTCACTGAATAAAAAAAAAAATCGCTTACTTTTTAAATTTCTTACCGAGGTATTTATCATGAATCCATTTTGATAAATCTCGGGAGAGATTAAATAAAATGATTGTTGTAGCAATCATCTTGCCTGAGCACAATATACATGTAATAATAGAGTGACGTCACAATGGAATAATAGCAGCAAATCGTGACGTCATAGTAAAAAAATCGATATTTCAAAAAAATCATTTAAAAAAAAATTGTGTGTGTGTCTAAGACTTCCGTGTTCATACGAAAAACAACAAATAACTAATGATGTTTTTGTTGTTGCACATTTTGAATATTATATATGGTTCTGCTAATTACCATATGTGAATTCAGGAAATTACAAATTAGCCCAGAATCCCTTTTGTATTATTTACACAAGGAGTTAATATTTTTTATTGTGAGTCAGATGAGTTTAAATTATAACAAGGTTCAAATAAAGCTTTATAGGTGGGGGAAAATGGGCCAAAACTGTAACAAGAATATTATAATTAGAAGTAAATGATCTCTCAATGAAATTCTACAAAGTGAAAATAGACGGGAACGTCAAAAAAAATTTAAAAATAACATAGAAAAACTACAGTTTATAATTTTTTATCAATATTTTGAAAATGTATTTTTGGAATCACGTAGCATCGTTTTTGAAAGTGGAGGGGGGGGGGGGAGCAGCCAGAGAAAAAAAATTTGACTTACCTGAAAAAGTTGACAAGCAAAAAAAAAAGGGGGGGGGAATTGCCCAAACTCGAAAATCCTATTAGGTGTGGAAGGGGGGGGGGCATGTAGAGGCCAATTTTTTCAATGCCAACTTTCTTCAGTACCAATTCTTTTTCTTTGGCATTCAATACTACATTTCCCTGAAACAATTTCCAGTCGTATAAAGTGGGGGGGGGGAGGCAACCAGCTTTTCAGTGAACATTTCCAATAGTTAAGTAATGTTGGGGAAAAAGTGAGGGGGGAAGCAGGACCCTGTTGCTACGTGCCTGTTTACAACCATTAAAATGATGTCCGATAAAACATGTAATATACATGTATAACGATCCACTTTAACATGAAAAACGTAACAATATCAGGCCCTCCACTTTTTTTTCAGAGTAAATTATTTTGTTGTAGATTTGATACAACGCGTTTTTAATTGTTTATCTTGGACTTTGCTCCCCCACTCCCTCCCTAAATTCTTTTTGCTGTACGATTGAACTCGAACACAGGGGCGTAGCAACAGGGGGGGAGGGGGGGCAAGGGGGGCCTGCCCCCCCCCACTTTTTTTCCCAACCTTATCTATACTATAGGAAATGTGAATTGAAAGAGCCTGGTTGCCCCCCCCCCCAGTTTTAGACTTTGAGTGATGTACCGAAAATGTATTATAAGAAGTGGTACTGAAAGTAGTTGACACTGAGAAAAAGTTTACCTCTATTATTCACTTTCAAATAAAATGTATCTGCTGATTTATTTGAAAAAAAAAACTTTACATATCAATGATAAGATAATCGTATAAGTGCAAGTTTTTGCGTATGCATAAAAAATGTCTAGTAGATTTAAATTACACCAGAGCTACAGTGTAATTTGTTTCTAGTCATCCAATGATTTTTGGACAATTACTTTCCATTCATGATTGCTTTATCTACGTCAAACCTTCTCTTCAAATTTAACAGATCAAACGATCGAAATGGAATTGAATTTAAAGAATATCCTTCTTGTTAACATTTACCTTCAACTTATTTTCGTCATAATATTAAATGATCATGAAGGGGTTATTTTATCATTAATTTTTATGGATCAGTTCTTTTAAGAAATGAAATAAAAGTTTTAAGAGAAGACGAAATTAATAAAACTTATTGAGAACTCAATTGGATTAATAAAATTAGAACATATACAATCGTACAAGATTATCATAAAATATCCTTTCTCCTGGAGATTGTTGGACAAAATGATAAATTATAAGCGAGTATTTGAAGAACTTTAATTTGTTTGTTTATAATTTAAATTATGTATAGTACTTCCATATAATATTTACGAGGGGTGATCGAAAAGTAATGTCAAAACTATTACTAGTATATAAAATCTACAAAAATCAAAAGATTTGACGTACACATATAGTATTAATGCCGCTATCTATTACAGTATCCACTTTGCTTTTTTCCCTTAAAATTTCTTTTGATTACATGAAATGTTTTTTTTTTTTTTTTTTTTTTTTTTTATTGAGATTTTAAAAAGCAAGGTTCAATTTTGTCTATCGCCACACGACGTCGTTATGATGTTACTTTTCGGCACTCAGTGCTTTTTCAGTACATTTGCATAATTATTATATATTTTTTAAACTTTCACTTGCTTCTTTTTCAATCCGTACTGCTATTTTTTTCCTATGAACGGTCATTTTGAAGCTGTATTGTAAAAATAATTTGAACTTTTTCCAAAATTATGTTTCTATATTCATTTCATAATCCCCCCCATGCTAAATTTAAAGTAACAACAGATTTAAATGGAATGTCGCGCTACAGCGCAATACCCAATGTTATGTTACTTTAAATATTTTTACAAAGTACATGTATACATGTTCATGTATAGCATCTATCTGAATGAAATTTAAAAAAAAAGTCAAAATAGATGGACTTTTTTATGTGGAGTTCTGATGATAAATTTCGATTTTAATTATTTTTTCGAAGTTGTGTCATTACTTTTGGATCAGCTTCGTAGTTTTAAGGGAAACAACAAATAAATCGGACTCTAGTCTTCGATTTTAAATGAAAACAAATCACTACAGGGCGGTATTTAAATGCCGAAGAAAATATCATTTGATCTATCTAAGAACGAAATAAAAAAAATATCCGGGATGCTGTTTGAATTTGAAAGAGGAAAATATTGACATAAATATATAATTCTAGTGCAATTATATACACTGTATTTTTAATGGGCATCTTTAGCAAGCAGTTATGGGATTTTACTCTGAAAAAAAAACTTTGGGACAACATACCTATTTAAGTTTTATCTCGGTGATGTCATACTTGAACTCATATTTATTATCGATTCAAATCCTATATATATTGCTGGAGTAATTACTAAATATTGCTACTTTTATAGCAAATTCTTAACATAATTATCAAAACAACCGAATTCATTTCCTTATTAAACACAGGAAAATGAAATGGGTCATAACTTTGTTTATATAACCCACAGGCACCTGACGTTACTTATTTTTCTTTTAATAAAAAAAATATACACATACCTAATTATTATTCGGTATGTGTATATTTTTTTTATTAAAAGAAAAATAAGTAACGTCAGGTGCCTGTGATATAACCATGATATGGAAAAACAAAATTTTCCTTCTGCAGTAGTTATGATGATAATCTGATTATATTTAAACAGTGTGTGAACTCAAGTAGAACAGCAATCATACCAGAATAGAAGAAATTTTACGCTTTTAAATACTATACTGTAAAAAGCATTTGGAAGGGAAAAATCCAATCCAAAATGTTTCACCTTTTCGTACAAAAATATTGTATATATTCGGTCCATCATGTTTCAATTTTGAAAAAAAAATCTCATTATAGTACGAGGGTCGATCCAAAAGTAATGTCACAACTTTGATAAAATTGCTATAAGTCGACATAAAACAACAAAATTATACGTGATGAAAGCTTTATTTATTTCAAATCAGACCTGAAAAATTTAAAGGAATATGATGTATTCTTTCCGAAATATCGGATTTTAAACAATGTGCATTTATGGTAGTCGCCGCACCTAAATATAACGTCATATGACGGATACGCGCCGTCATACTTTTAAGAGTTTCCCAATCGGCAATCCTCGGCTGACTCCGCTCCGCTCCATTCAAACCTCGGATGTGATTGGTGGAGGAATACGCAACAGATCCTTACATTTCTCCGCCGGAAACTGCCTTATCACTCATTTCGTATTTCGCTCTGCATAACGTTCTTCGAAAATGTTTCTTAATTTATGCAATTCTTTATCGTAAACAGGTTTTGTTTACATCCTCATGTTAATAGGCTTTGAAAGCAAGAAAAAACTGTTGAGTGTGCCACAAAATAACTCCGATTTCAAATGTATGACATTTGAAAGAAATTCAAAAAAGATCACATGACTGAATCAGCAAGATGGTAGATCACCGTTGACGTCCGAGGTTATGTGCGAGGTACGAGTCATCCGAGGAACTCCGAGTGAGAGTTTCCCGTTCGTTTTATTAAAAAATATTAATTTGTGATTCGCAAACACTTTCACGAATTTCACTTTCTTTAAGAATTATTGGTACCGTCATACACTCACTCTTTTCATAACTAAGCCCTCTGTCAAAATTTTTGAACAGTAGCATAAGGCAAGCTTAAAAATTCACATGCATCTATAGGCGTCGGAAGCAAATTGAAAGGGGGAGGGGGGCTAAACCAACATCAAAAAGGTAAATCCCAACTTTCAATGCCTTTATTATGTATATATTTGCCCAAAAAGTGGGGGAGGGGGGCTAACCCCCCACCCCCAGCCCCCCGGTTCCGACGCCTATGACATGTCACTCTATTCGTCTGTGTTTTTTGACAACGTCAGACATCACTGAACGTTTCAGTCCGATCTCCTATCTATCGGTCTTCTTGTCCTCTGCTGATCATTCAGTGACCCACCATCCGCCCAAAATTGCTGAAACCATCTATAAAGAAGTCTCTTATACACATTCTTTATTCTGTGAGTCTGATTATTCAACGTAACTGTCGCTAGTGATGATTCCCATATTATGAAGCAAAAATGCATTATGTACAACTCGTCGAGCCATTTTTTTTTTCGTTTCGACAATCCCTTTGTTCAATTCAACAGAGTTAATCAACAATGTTTATGATCACAAATACCAAATGCCGTCATTTAATTTTCAATTAAAGGCCAGAATGACTTGAATTGTGTCTTTTTTTAAAAAAAAAATGAGAGATTAGGTGCTTTTTTAGAATCTTTTTAATTTATTTGTATTTTTTCATTCTAAGAAAAAAATTCACTCTAAAACGTGACGTTCAGTTGTGACGCAGCGACACCCCATATGCTCTATGTTTTAAACATCTATAAAATAAATTCAAATAAAGATTATTATATGAAAAGTTCAATGTTTATTAGATTTGTATTTGTGCATCTTTTGGTATATTGTATATACTTGATAATATGACGCCAAATATAAAAGATGTGGACACTGTGACATTACTTTTGAATCAACCCTCGTGTATACATATTCAAAATATACACAACCATAAACAATTATACTTCAATGATGCATAAAACGATATTAAGAACCTTTCTCCTTCAAATTGGAGTCAGGTATTTTTAACCTTTAAAAATATAATGCAAGCCAACATTCAATTTTAATCTCGAAATTGAAGATTATAATATAAATGACCTTATTCCAAATGGCATTTTTCCTGAAATCCGGATTCTGTCTATTCAGGACAATATCAATGGAAATCATGAGCCGGTTGAGACATATCTCGTATCTCCTTGTAGTGTTGGACTTGCTTTAATTTATAAATCAGCTCTTTGGCTTTGTTGGGACCACGATATGGGGGTCAGTGGTTGAAATTATAGCCTATACAAATTTGAATGTACACAAGAACGATATGCTATTATAAAATTATTTTATAACATCGAATATATTTTTGGTTCTGCTTTGATTCTAAGAGCCCCCCCCCCCCCCCCCCATTTTATATGTTACTAGTTTAAGGAGATGGGTGAACTTAACGTGCAAAAAACACACAAGCTTCAGATATATAAAAATCATTCAAATTGTGATTTTAGTATTTAGAGTAAAGTTCTCATCATTGATTTTTGTAAAATCATAATAAACAAAAAGTTTTGAGGATAATTTTTCGTTAAAATTTATTCTTTTATAAAGAAAAATAATGTGGTATCCATTGGGTTCGAACCCTGGCAATAAAAATCCTGAGTTGCATTCTCTATTGAGACTAGCACGCTAACCACTACGCTACACAAGTCCTGATGAATTGTGGCATTTAAATCATGTTTGTGATATGACCATTGAATTCAGGGACTTCAAGTATTTCTTGAAAAGATACGAAAGTTATGTCATAAAATTATATTTTTAAGGTATAGTGGGTCCTTGCTCCATAATTTTGGAAACCAAAATATGTATGTTTTTATGCAAACTTTGAGGATTACCTTTCAAAAAAATGGAGAGAAGACCCACTTATAATGAAAAATAGTGTTATTGTGTGAAAATATGACTCGTTTTGTCCTCTTTCGTGTGTGTATAATATTTCATAGGCAAATAACTTCAATTTTCATGAGATTTGTGCAAGTTGTGGAGATTTTACATAAAGTATACTTTAATGTTAGATGAATATTAAGGAAAATTTTCATAAAATTGAGATTTAATTTTTCACCTTCATGTTCGTCGCGCTTTGGGCATATCTCTCGTCATGTTCACCCATACCTCTATCTGTTGCGCAATCCTAGCCTTTAGTTGGGAGTCCTGATTTGACCAATTTTGAATGTACATTATATGACAATTCCGCAATAAGATAATCGTGTCTCACAAACACAAAAATGTAATTTTGCCATTTGAACTTTGTTTTCCTCTTTGTTCAAGGGGCTGAACTTTGTTTTCCTCTTTGTTCAAGGGGCTGAATCGTTTTACAAGCAGCTCTGTTCCTTTAGGAATATGCTGGATCCAGAATTTCTATCATTATTTCCAAAGATAAGTACACTACATACAGGTTTTTTTTTGGGGGGGGGGGTCTAAAAATATTTACTCACCATGCATTTAATTTTTGTTTCACGTAACATATTTTCTTCATTTTTTCCACAAAAAATTTAGCTTTTTAAAAACAAATAATTTTGCTCGTTAATCTTTTGACAGAAGATTGACTCATGATTGAGGAATACATGTAATCATTTGAAGCCGTGAAAACAAGTACATAAAACCTATCTGGGAGCATATTAGCAACTCTCGAAAGTGACAGCTTATCCACTTATACCCGGAATCGGAAGCGAAGTGTCAATGTTATCTATTGCAGCGCAGCTTGAGAACGCCTACACCAGTTCCTTTTTATGATAAGAAATAAATATTGTCTTCACGTAACGAAATGGGTCAGGAAGGAAGCACTTCAAAATGCTTCACTGTGCTTCAAATAAAATGACCAAAATACTCGAAAGATAATTTTATTCATTCACATAGACGTGACTCAGTTACTAGATTCATTCTTTTTTTTACCCTACAATGCATATGTTTATTTTTTATTTTTATTATTGCCTAAAATACATTTAATTATAAAATACATTGTAAAGGAAAAGTGAATGTGCCTAGTAAAAGCAATACCCCCATTGTCTCTAAGATAAAAAGAATCCAAGTACATGTAGGGGTACATGTACGTGTATTTACTATATACTAGTTATTCTGAGGACTAACTTCTGATCACACGCTGCACAAATAAACTGTATCTATATATTTCTAAATATTGAATAAGTTGAAAAGAAAAACTCATTTTCTATTGAAAAAATGTGAAACCAAAAATTTATATCTAATGAAATCTTATCAAACCTTTTCCCATTTTTTTTCTCAGTAAAAAACTCAATCAAATAAAATAAATGATATGTATATGGAAGATAATATTCAATAATCATGTTCAAAAGTACTTTGAAGCAATATAAAACAGGAGCAAAACACACGTATATAACCCTCTAAACACCATCTCTGGAATCAGATGCCATGGGAGAGTAAGCATCCCCTGTCGACAGATCACACTTGCCCTATGTATTCAAAGATATATTATAATGGCTCTGCTTTGATTCTTAGATACCCCCAACATTTAATGTGTTACTAGTTTAACTTTAACCTCCAATTGTTTCTTAGTCCTAGCCTTAGGAGTCCTGATATTGAATGTACATTATATGACAATTCTGCCGTAAGATGATCGTGTCTCACAAACACAAAAATATAATTTTGGCATTTGAACTTTTCACCTCTTTGTTAAAGGCTTATTTATTTTTCAAGCAACTCTCTTTCATAAGGTATATGCTAATATTCATCTATCTATCATTATTATTTAAAACAAATACAATAAACACTGAACAGAAACATTTTGGTCTAGAAATATAAACAAACTATGCATTCAACCTTTGTTTGTATCCTGTTTTCTCCATTTCTTTTTCGCAAAAAAAAAAACAAGTACATAAAACCTATCTGGGAGCATATTAGCAACTCTCGAAAGTGACAGCTTATCCACTTATATTTGTAATTGGGCACAAAGTGTCCACGTTATCTATTATAGTGCTGCTTGAGAACACCTACACCAATTCCTTTTTATGATAAGAAATAAATATTGTCTTCATGTGAGGAAATGGGTCAGGAAGGAAGCACATCAAGATGCTTCACGGTGCTTCAAATAAGATGACCACAAATTTTATTTATATACATAAGACGCGACTCAATTCATTCTCCTTTCCATCCTAAAATGAATATTTTTTTAAATTTTATTATCGTTTAGAATAGATTTAAATATTAAATACATTGTAAACAAAAGTGAATATGCTTAGTAAAAGAAACACTCCATTGTCTCTAATAAGATTTTAAAAGTCCAAGTACATGCAGAGATACATGTAATTATTTATTATTTATTCTGAGGAACATCTTCTGATCATACGCTGCAAAAATAAATTGCATACCCCGCTATATTTTCAAACATCAAATAATTTAAAAAGAAAAAACTCATTTTTCTATTGAAAAATGTTTTACCCTGAATTTATCAAATGAAATTTAAAAACATTTTTCCCATTCTTTTCTTAGTGAAAAAAAATAATCAAATAAATGATATCTGGAAGATAATATTCAATAATAATGTTCAAAAGTACATTGAAGTAATATATAAAAAAGGAGTAATACACACATAACCCTATAAATACCATCTCAGGAATCAGATGCCATGGGAGAGTAAGCATTCCCTGTCGACAGGTCACATCCGCCCCATGTTCGTTTATGTTTGGGTTACGAAAACATCTTATAATAATTCAGTGGAAAATAGTAGCCTAATAATTTGTATGAAAAATGTTAATCAGCATTCGACTTGATGATCTTGTATTTCCTGACAAGGTCTTTATATTAAACACAGAATTTGAGAAATGATGATTTTATATGAGACCGTTGATTTCCTTGTTGCATCAGTTTATTTCTCAGTAGTTTGTCTCGTTTCAAAATTTGTTCGAACATAGAGCATTCTCTTCCGAATCGAACCAACTGGGAGACATAGAATTAATATGCAGGTGATAATGACATATTGTTATACCTGTAAATGAGGGAAGTTGATGATGAAAAAAAAATTATCACAGTTTTGTTGTTACTGAGAGTAGGTTTATCATAACTTCGTAGTAAAATTTCCAAATACGATACAGCCATGTCAGACTCTGTTGCATCTTTTTTTCTTTATTTCCGAGGGATATATCGATGCTTTGCTGGGATGAAAATTAATATTGTTCGTAGATAAGATGTCGATAAGGCCATGCACAGCAATTTTTTTTTCATATTTGTGTTAGGGATTTTGTGTCAACGGTGAAAATATAATTAAAAGTAAGGGAATATACGGTAAGTTTTATTCGACTGCATGAACTTAATCTTTAGAAGATATTTTACTAAACTGAAAATATTTAGTAATAATATTTTTTTTTTTTTGCTCTCATTCCAGTCATTGGTGTCCTGATAGGTATGAAGAAACTTAGTTGGATCCCAGCTTGAAGGAATTTATGTTTCACAAATTTAAAAGTTTGCACATAAATGCATCTAGTATCTTTGTAATAGCTATATTGCATTGGATTGAAATATAGTTTTAGTGAGGTGTTAAAACATTTTAAAACATAAAAGAAGTTTTACTAAAACTTCAGGACCTTGAATTGATCTCAGTGTTTGATTTCTTGGATTTTTTATGAAAAATGGACTTCTTCGAAGCATAAAAATACAAGTGCATTGCTCCAATTCTCTGTACGTTTTTTTCAAATGACTAAAAGATAAAAAAAAAATCTTGAGAATTCTATGAAAGTCTCGTGTATTTTTGGTACCTGTTTAAAAGTGTATATTTATTTTTTTTTCATTTGGATATACTATTCCTTCTGTATATGTTTAAGGACTGATAATTTTAGCTTTTTTTTCTCTTTAGTACAAGTGCACGTTTCACATGATTCATTCAGAGTCTTATTAACTTCCCCTATAATATAAAGTTTCACATTTGATCCTGTTAATTCATAATTGACCGATTTAAGTTTACAGTTCGACACCCATAACTGGTTGTAGAACACACAAAGTTGAATCATTTAGAACAAGACGTCCACATAACCTTTTGGAATATTTTCAACTCTTGAACACGACAGTTTGAAATTTATATTATTTACTTTTTATATCTTTTATTTGCGTAATCAATTTTGAGTTTGTAAGCACCACTCCCGCCCATTCAATGCTGTGGTGAGAAAATAATTTCTTCAGTGACGAAATGGGACAGGAAGAAAGAGATTTATTTCACTTTACAGTACTTCAAAACTGTCCTTCACAATCACAAAAGTGACCGAAATTTACGTAGTTTGCTCCCGAATAACGCTTCACAAAGACGGAACTCCGCTTTTCGTTATCAATATGGACAACATTAATTAAAGAAATAAATAAATAGATAAACACCTAATGAACAAGTGCATGAATTACAAAATATCTAAAAGAAGAATTTGTTTTTATATTCAATGGCAAAGACAAATTTAAAGTTTTTATATGCTGTGTGTACTCATTGCAAAACATTTCTATCAAGTTAACTTTGATATCCTTAATTAATTTTGAAAAGAGGTCTAAGAGGCTTGTGAAAAATTAATGAGAGAGAAAGAGAGAGAGAGTGTTTAAAAATAAAAAAAAATCAATTTTAGTTTATCAGACAATTTTTATAAGGATAACTCAAATAAAAGGAATTTAAACTTTTCCAGAATTAACTAAATCTTTCATTCTTTTTCTTAATGTATTTTTTCTAAATGAAGATATGTATGTAATTGTAAACAATCAACACTTTCCGATATAAATAGACTATGGTTTTCAAAACATTATAGTAAAGATGAATCATTAAGAAAAAAATCTTTAGCTTAAAAAGAAATAATTGTTACAAGCATGAAAATCTAACGTCATTTTTTGTTACAAAAAACAAACATTGAAATTTATCTTTTGAATGGGGAGGGAGAGTCAAACTAGCAGACTAAATAGACTATGGTTTTCAAAACATTATAGTAAAGATGAATCATTAAGAAAAAAATCTTTAGCTTAAAAAGAAATAATTGTTACAAGCATGAAAATCTAACGTCATTTTTTGTTACAAAAAACAAACATTGAAATTTATCTTTTGAATGGGGAGGGAGAGTCAAACTAGCAGACTATACCCGGATTTACGTACACACATTGGACAAAATAGATCGAGTCATGACCCCCGTCATATTGTACTTATTGAATTACCTGACGCGTGTTCTTACCCTCTTGAGAACGCCTTTGTAATTCATGCCATGTCGGGTATTTAAACGGTATAAAAGGCCGACAAGAAATAAAGTCTGACACATTATAACTTCCTTCTTCCAATCTTGTAACGACATTTGAAAGTAGAAGGAAAACATGAACTACTCGGTTATTTTCTTACTGGTCTGCGCCACCGTGGGGATTGTGGAGCCACATGGATACCTTAAAGACCCACCAGCAAGAGGGACCATGTGGAGGCAAGGCTGGGATACCCCTAAAAATTACAATGACAATCAGTTGTTTTGTGGAGGAAAACAGGTAACATTTGATAGAAAACAGATTATTGAAGAGAGAGAGAGAGAGGGGGGGGGGGGTTCACAAAGGCTTCATACTATTCAAGTTGGCAGATATATTAAAATTTGTAATCATATTATTTTTACATAATAAGGTTCCTATAAGGTCAAACTTTTGCACAAAATTAAATAGCTATCCTAACATTGTTGATTTACTTTTTTCACTTAAATACCATAGACTCAAATGCAGTAACTAATTACTACATAACTAAGGAAAGATATACCTCGGTTTTCACCTTAACATTCTATAAAACAATAAGAAATTTGAAACACCTTTCAAAATAATGTAAAATTCAACGTGTTTTCTTACATATGTTTCTCACAAAAAGGATTTTTCCTATAGTATCTTTATTTTCAAATCATCTTCAACGTTGTTCAAAAGTAGATATATTTTGATATTTTTTATCATGAGCGTCACCCCAAAAATAAAAAAAAATTAATGTAAAATCATGAATAGAATACAGCATAATGTCTTTATCTCACACATGACCCAATAGCAAATTAAGTGCAGAAATATCATTATCAGAAGCAATTATTCATCATAGGAAAATCGGCCTCATAACCATGGTCTTGTTGTTTTTCAATTTATTTCATGATAATGTTTGAATCTAAGATACAATGTATTTGTAATAAAACACTAATATAGATTACAATAGTGCAAAAAAAAATCTTACCGAGCTGAGTAAAAAATATTCAATTTGGGTTTGAATTCGATCCTCGAGCTGATTTTCATCAGTATTCATTCATAAATATCAAATAATAAATTGAAACAGTTAAAAAAGGTATGTTTTTGGTACAATAGACCTATAGAAATACAATCCCAGTAAAATAAACAATGGCTGTTTATTTCCTTTTCAGCACCAACATCTGACCAACGGAGGTAAATGTGGTGTTTGTGGTGACCCTTATGAGATGCCACAACCACGTGACAACGAAGGAGGTGGCAAATATTCCAGCGGTGTCATTTCAAAATGTTACACAAAAACGTCATCAATGATTGAGGTCAAAGTGCAAATAACAGCCAATCATCTTGGTTACTTTGAATTCCGATTATGTGAACATAACGACCCTTTCACACCAGTAACTCAAGAATGCCTCGACGAGCACGTTCTGACATTGTACAATGGAGAAGGCACTAGATATTACGTTGCACCTGAAAATGGAGAGTATACAGTGGAGTTGGTATTGCCAGAGGATATTCAGTGCAATCAATGTGTCCTTCAGTGGAAATACAATACAGGTATTATAAGATAACACACGTTTTTCTTTCGTATGCATTTTCATTTTGTAAGACAGTATGAACGTAAAATGATGTCTACTGAAAGCAATATACACCTAAAAATTCTTTTTTTTATGTCAAAGTGATAAGTATGTTCTATTAAAACATATAAACATTCTGACTTATTGGTTCATTCTTTTCTTCAGGTAACTCTTGGGGATGTGAAGGTGAACTCTGTGGTCTTGGTTATGGAGATCAGGAGCAGTTTTATGGTTGCTCAGATATTTCTGTCCTGGAAAGCTGTGAGAATTTTGATCATTATCAATATCTTAATAAACCTTCTACTTCATCAACCACTACAACGACTACGCCTTCAACTACCACAACGACTAGACCTTCAACTACCACAACGACTAGACCTTCAACTACCACAACGACTACACCTTCAACTACCACAACGACTACACCTTCATCTACCACAATGACCATGCCTTCAACAACCAATAGGACTAATCCTTCAACAACCACAACGACTATTCCTTCAACTATGACAAAATCTACAACACAAATAACTTCCACGGCCAAATCCTCAACAACAAAAACAACCACAAAATTGACTCCAACCTTGACAACGACATCTTCTGCCTATGGAGAATGTTATCCTAAACCTGAGTTTGAGGTCGAAAAAGACGCTTTTGATGAAATATGCATGTTGGGTTGTTCAAAAGGACTGTGTTTGTCTTATTATTGTGAATGTAAAAAACAACAGTCCACAACAAAGTCTTCAACATTAATGACCATAATTTCATCGTCAGTAATGCCCTCATCATCATCACCATCTTCGTCATCCTCGTCAACATCAACAACAAAGTCAACAACAACGACAACAACAACATCATCTCCATCAACAACTCAGACATCACAAAAATGTCAGGATGTAAAAGTGGCAGATCTATACAAAGGCGTTGATGGCATGTTGGACTGGTGCGTTCAGCAATGCCTCCTGGACATATGCCCGACTTCCCATTGTATATGTTAAGTAGATTCATATGTGATCTTTCGAAGTTTTTGTTGATATTGTGACATGTCTCATTCTTAAATCTCATCTTTTAAAAGAATCATAATGGTTGCTGTCATTTGCAACAAAGTCGGAAAAAGGTGTTTTATGATATTGCTAGTCATCATACTCCATTGTACAATAAGCATGCACAGAAAATATATAAGTTCTCATCAATGAAGTTTTCATGTTGAATAAAGTCATTTGTGGTCCAAGAACCACAAAATATATCATTCCAAATCCATTTAGTGGTTTGATTATATAATAAAATTTGCATATATCAATAAGTTTATACATTGTTATAACTAAAGACAAAAGGAAACAATCCTGCCATAATGAGATTATACATGTTTTTATAACAAAACGAATTTTGTTTTTAATCTTTTTTGTTTTTAATTTAAAGGAGGAAAACGCCATAATTTTGTATACATGAAAACAAATTGTTATTTGAATAAATATTGTTTTGTTTTAAAATAAAATAAAATATTTATGAAATAAATTGCTTTATTACATTTTTACCCGTGAAATACTGTAATTTATTCATTGAATAAAAATGATATCCTGTCACACTGTGAAAGGATATCAAAATGATATCCTGTCACAGTGTGATGAATATCAGAAGTGCGGGAAAACTCTCGATTTCCCTTTCCATAACGAAGATTGCTGTAAAAAAATCTTCCTTGACCTAATATAAGATAGATGAAAATAAATAAACCAATCTGACAGCGAATAAAACTGTCAAAATTACCAAAAATATGTTGCTTAATCCATGTTTACAGTGTTTTAACCTCATATAGCTATGACGTCTCAACCGCTCAACTATGACGTCACGAGCCTATGACTGTATAACAAAAAGACATCTGTCTAGCCAAAGGAAAAATCAAAGAATTTTATTTTAAAAATGTAATAAACAGAAAATTCAATGTTTTGTAGTTGAATATGGAAATTATTTCACTCGTGAGACAGGATTTTTTGATATTTTCACTCGTGCTTCGCACTCGTGAAAATATCAAAAATCCTGTCCCACTCGTGAAATAAATTCCATATTCAACTACAAAACATTGAATATCCTCTATTTAAATTATCTTTTAAATATTAAAGTTTATTATATACCTAATGTGTATCACCCAATTTTACTGTTGAATTTACGCTATCACGTGACGTCGTGATCCGATTTTCCGGATCACCAACATGTTGTTTTCTGAATCCATATCACCACTCTCTGAAACTGATGACGTAGTACGCAGAAACATGACGTTATTTTTCTTGCGCGTTAAAAAGTCCCTTGTTATTACGGTTTGTTTTATGGATAAATGTTATGCAATTGATCTCTAAAGTTTTCTTTTATTATATTCTGCTAGTTCTGAGGGGGTATATAATAAATTTATCATTATAACAGTAACTTGATCCGAAGAGTCGTATCACGTCTCGTTGACAGGCGCGGATCATCAGATCAAACTCGACGCTTCGCGTCTCGTTAGATCTGATGATCCGCGCCTGTCAACTCACGTGATACGACCCTTCGGATCAAGTTACTGTTATAATAATATATATATGCCAACTAATTTATTTCAGACTACACCTAAATTGTTAGTCCATTATTCACACACTGAGTTGTCCATGGATTTTTTCCTTTATTTCACGATCATGACAAGGAGCACACGGTGGGTGTGACTGGTCAGCAGTGGATGCTCACACACCCATGACACCTGATCCCACCTCTGATGTTTTGCAGGTCCGTGTTTGCTCAGCTCTTATTCTTAACGTTTATTTGATTTTGAGTTCGAATACTGTTCGTTATCTCAACATATTTCACTCAAGTATGAATAAGAAGTATTTCCAACTTTTGTAGATATTAGACAAAATAATAAATAATATTTATAATCTTTTTTAAAATGTAAAATAAATAGGAAAAAATAAACTAAGTATACTTTCAACAGAATAATATACATAAATGTGGATTGTAAATTTTGATTGCTCCACTTGATTAAAATGTCTTATTTTCACTATAAAAATGGTGGTAAGTTACGATTCAACCATCAAGTCCATGTATTGATAAAGATCTGCCTGTGAATAAACCCAGTCTTAATTGCTTAAAAACTGTTGCTAAACAATTTTTTTTCATATTACAGTCAAAATAGAATTCAATACAAACAAGGTCTTTATATCGTTCAAAGATTTTTTTAAAATGCTGACTTAAAAAAGAAAATTCAGTAGTCTAATTCGGTTTATAAATGAAGATAAGTATTGAAATACTAGTATATGAAGACAACTAACAGTATTCAAACTCAATATTCCATTAAACAATGTAAAACTGGAGCAGAGCAAACTGAAATCTCCAAAACATCAGAGGTGGGATCAGGTGCCATGGAGGAGTGAGTCAACAGGTCACACCCGCCATGTGCTCCTTGTCATGATTGGATAATATCGGAAAATCCGTCGACAATTCAATGTGGATAAAATGCTTAAGAATTAGTTTGAAAAAAGTCAATCAGCATTTGACTTGTGATAAATTGTATTTGCTGACAAGATTATTGTATCGACCATAGAGCGTACTAAATGACGACTTTATACGAAAATGCTTATATTCTTGTTTCAGCAATTTGTTTGTCAATAATTTATCTCATTTCAGAAATTGTTCATACGTAGAGCATGCTTTTGCGTATCAATCAACTAAGAAATATAAAAAAAAATTCCACCTAAGACATCATTACCATCTGCAGGTGACATTGGGAAATACCTGCATTGATCAATAGGAAGAGTTGACAATGACAAGCTTGAAAAAATCTTTAAATATAAAGGTTAATTTCATAGTTGGTCGTTATACCTATTAAAGATGAAACATAGTGGCAAATTATGCTGTGTCTTTTATTACTGATCACTGATTACTGTTATACATGTATATCAAGTAAAATATAACTGAAAAGAATATTAAAAATGTCGTCTCTATAGTGATATCTTTTCCTAAGCTTTTAAAAAAATATTTAGTAAATAAGTCCTGCTGTATAGTTGTATAAAAAGTGGCTTTTAAAGGAGCACAATTAGTGCTTATCATTATTCTTTAAAAATGTTGGAAGGCATATTGTTTTCAAAGACAACAGGTTCTCACTGAGAAGTTTAAAAAAAATGAAATATGCCTTATAAAAAAATGATAAAAAAAAAAAAAAATACTTCGGCTATTGCCTTCGACAAATGATGTAAGATTAAGCATCAAAACATAAACTAAGTGGAATCGAATGTTAAAATAAGAATATCTAAAATTAAAAGATGAGTATTGTGGTGTCAACATAATTAATTTGCATGTAGACATAATTATCTTTTATGCTCACATATTTCTCTGGCATCTTAATATAAGTTGTTTTGCATGTAGGATGCTAACTGAATTCAAAATATCCCAACATGATCATCTGTTTAGCTGTACATTAATTAAATAATTATCCAATGTACTTTTTTTTTAAACCACTGTCTAAATATATATGAAAATAATCCGACTTAACTCAATATGAGTTAAGTCCCGTTATGGAGACAAATAGAGATAAAAAGTTCAGGGAAGATAACTCTCACTCAAATGCACTGACTTCATTTAGCCACATCCATTGCGCATGTGCATTTGCTCTTCCTTTCCATCTTCCGTCATCCATTGAAGCTCAGCATCGAGTTTAGTCTCAACAATATTCATTTTCATCTTGTGTTCCTTTGACCGTCCAATGTCGGAAATATGAACATAATTAGGGCAAATAGATCCTGGACAAAGCGCCCATCCATATTGCCCGATGTGAGAATATTAATTTATTATCATAGCATATCTAAAGTATCAACATCCCCAACGACGATATTAACCACGTGTGCAGCAACCATCGCAGTAACTGTTAGACGAATTCTTGTTTGCGAACATGACCTCAGTGTATTAATACATTGGTGAAATCGAAACCAACTTTTCGTTGTTATTAAAACCAACGTTTACAAATGGTGCCCACATACATTGGACATTACGAAGAGCCACCATGCAGTGATCACGTGCCCGTTGGATCCGCCACGACATAGATCGGTGTCACATATCATCGGGTTCGGACTGCAAAATATTCCATCCATCATGGCTTCTGTGTAAACATGTGTCGGTAAAATTGTTTTAATTTTTAAGTGCAGCGAGGAACTTGTCTATGAATGAACCTTAAGTGAGACATTTTCTGCGCATTCAACCATAGTGGCATTTATCACTTTGTTAATTTAACTGTTAATATTTACTTGCCATTTAATTGAATTATTTTGTGCATCAATCAGCTGATCTCTTGACAGTCTTGTTGTAACACTTGTGCTTGTCTTGATATATGCTATTTATTCAATGTTTATTTATTTATTTTTGCATTGACATCACCTCCATCATCACCACCATTGTTTTTGCCTCCATGTTTTACACTGGTTGAGAAATATTTTGAAGAAAGAGTCACAGATCAGGGAGTGTGAGAGTTGAGGGTAAGCTATGACTGATTGAGAAGGGAACCGTCTACAGATCAGGTTCATATACCATAGATTTGGTAAGATTTGTGTTTAGTGAAGTTTGTGTATATTGTGATGTCTATTTGTGTTGTAAATAGAATTTCATTTGGATACTATGAATGGAAATATTTATAGTGAAAAGTAAAGTATTTTATGATGACGAATTTGCGTAATATAATGCATGAAATGTTATTTTACGATTCTTAAAAGTTACGAGGAAAATGGAATGATTTCCTTGACCAAAATATTCAGTGTCCAACGATTATAAGTGCATGCTCCTTGGGTGTTCAATGACGATGTCTTACGTTTGGAAAAATTTTCATCTAAACTCCATTGGATTGTCAGTCAGTAGGTAACAAAAATAAATAACTAAATAGATAAAATAATAAATAAATAAAATAAAATAAATGAATAAATTAAAATAATAAATATTAAATAAATAGTGTTGGAAACTACTTAAACATTTCAACAAACTTGTCAGGAAATAGGAATTCCAATTAATGCAGATTAAGATTGAAAGCCCAACCACTTATTTAAAGTAAAATAAATTCCAAGGATTCCTTAGAGTCTTAGAAACTACCTAAACATTTCAACAAAATTGTCAGGAAATAGACATTCCAATTAAATCAGTTTAAAATTGTAGGCCACACAACATATTTAACATAAAATAGATAAACGAATAAATAAATTTCAAGGATTCCTTAGTGTGTTAGAAACTACCTAAACACTAACAAACTTGTCAGTAAATAGAAATTTCAATTAATTCAGGTTAAAATTGAAGGCCCAACCACTAATTAAACATTTCTTGTTCTAGATAAAAATTCCACAAGCCAAGTTCAAGTTCAAGTTCAATTTATTCACTCAAACCTTATAAATGGTATATGAGGTTCAACAATATATGTACAATATATGTACCGGTACAATATATACAAACAATAATATACAAGATACATGTGAAATGGCGGAAATGCATTTGTATGAAGTAACAAAAATAATTATGCCAAAACATATTTATCCCAGAGCACATTTGTAAAGAGTTAAAATTTGTTTGGCTGACTATTGTCAATTTCAAGAAGCCCACCTTTCAAATGCAGTATTGTTCAATGCTGTGGCCTTTCTCATTCAATTTTCCTTAAACAGTAAAGTTTTATCTGGAAGTGTGGCATGTAGCTGAAGATTTAACAATGCAGCTTTTGCCCATAATTTAAAAATTATGTTAATATAATAAATAAATAGATGATTAAATATAAATATAAATAAATAAACATAAATTAATAGATTAAATAGATATTTAAAAAAAAAATAAAATAAATAAATAAATAAAAATAAATAAATGAATAAATAAGTAAATAAATAAATAAATATAAATAAATAAAAATAAATAAATAAATAGACAAATAAATATAATTAAGTTAATTAATTAATTGGTTAAATGGACAGATACAAAAGTTTATACATATATATATATATATACCCTAAAATCTTGAAAATAAGACGGATTTAATAATAAGCCGGTTTTGAAAATAAGCCACCCATTTCTTGCATTAAAAATTACTCGAAAATAAGCCAGTTTTGAAAATAAGCCGGTCATGACAATGCCATTTAGGAAAGATGTTAAACGTTTGACGATTTTCTCGTCTTAAAAATCTGACAAGTGAAAACTTTGACGATATTTATTTACTGTGCAAAATAAAAAGTTATCTTTCTTTAATTCGTTTAACCTTTACCAATTTCTGCATATGACATAGTACGAACGAGTAACGATGTCACAGTAGAACTAAGTCTGTAGCTACTAATAAACTTATGTAAAATTACAAAATAAAGGGTTGTTTATAAAGTTAATTTTTTTTTACCAGTGTCACGCTGGTTAAAAAAATTAATTGCGGAACCAGCTTAAATGGTGATTTTTTTTTCATGAAATTGTCAGAACAATAATTATCTCATCAAGACCTGTACAAGCTAATGATGTGTTTGGGGTGGTAATTAAATAAGTAAATTGATGAAAGGAAGTTTTTGTTTGTAAAGCATTGAACTGCCAGGAAATACTGCCCGAAGCAAGAAACCTGCTGATCGGCAGGGCTTGGTAGTAATTAAAATTCAATGTACCGTATAGTTGAGTTGTTTAGATTTGTGTTAGTTTGATTAATATATCAAGTAATTCAATTGCAAGCGGATTTCTTATGTATTATTTTTACTTTTTTAAATTAAGTTTATATTTTATATAAAGTCATATGCTGTATACAATGAAATTAACTTTTCGGGATCGGCATTCTCAAAATATAAAGTAGACAATCCTAAAGAACGTACACCGGGAAACACCAATGAATACAAGAGTGCTCTCTTCTCTTACCAGTTTTTTGCATTGATAATAAGCCGGAATTTGAAAATAAGCCGGTCTTGAAAATAAGCCCCCACTTTCTTACCAAAACTTAAAATAAGCCGCGGCTTATTTTCAAGATTTTAGGGTATATCTTCCACATTTTGTCAAACCAAGAAACATCTTTATTATTTAAAATACTTCACAACTACTTGTCAATTAAACCCAACATTCCACGTTCAGTTGTTTGCTTAATTTGGCTTGAAGCCTTCTAGTCATTCCAATTTACTTTAATGCTACAGAAATTTATTTCATTTGTTAACTTCGACACTGAAACATTTAAGGGTAATACTCTTAGAATTGGGGGTGCTACACACTTGAATTTATCAGGCTTGTCTGAAGATTATATAAAGATTTAAGGGAGATGGAAGTCCATGCATTTCAGACTTACATTCAATTTTAGTCAGTCAGACATTTGACAACACCTTTTTACTGTTTTTTTAAATTTATCCTAAGTTTGCAGGCACTTCTGTCATGGTATGGATTATTGGAAGTCCTTGCATTTCATACTTACATTCAATTCTAGTCAGTCAGACACTTGACAACACCTTTTTACCGTTTTTTAATTTATCCTAATTTTGCAGGCACTTCTGTCATGGTATGGATTATTGGATCATCTTTAATAGTAATATCAAAAAAACCACACATTCATCAATTTAGATAATGCAAATTGGAATTAGAACAATACAACATCCATATCGGATGGTTTGGTCAACAAGGAATGACCTGGAAAAAGGTCTAACCATTCAAATATTCAAACTCTGGTGTCATAATACAACAACCCACATGTCATATGATTCATTGTGGGTAATAGTATTGGTTCCATGTCCCTTTGCCATCTACAAAAGTTTATGAAATTGACTGTCTTGTTTTCAATTATGTTTAATACCAAGGTTAAAATTTATTGGGTCACAAATACTGCCAAGAAATTATTTCAGGCCCTCTCTCACTCAAGACTCTCTTAGGATAAATAGCTCATTATATTGGTGTTCATTACCACAAGGGGTGGGGGTATAGTCACTACCCCAATATTCAACAGGGTTCATCAAAATGGTATCCAGAGGGTGTCTAACCTTTCTCATATAGCACATTCTACCATTATCCTCTATACCATTCAGTGTGACATAATCAAAATAATTTGTCAAAATTTGCAGTGCTACCTACCATTTCCATTTAGTTATTGATCATTACATATATTATTGATCTTTGCAACTATTAATCTATTGAATTATTGAACAGTTATTGATCATTACATATATTATAGATCTTTGCAACTATTGATTTATTGAAAGTTATCGTTCATTACATATATTATTGATCTTCATATAAAATTTCCCTAGTTCTACGGTATACTGCATATATATCAAGCAGTAATTAATTTTGCATAATTGTAATAAATAGCAGTTTTGTCATGGTATGGGCAAAATTTGCCGCATGTGGCGGATGTCTTCACATGCCGCGCTTTATTAGCTCCCATGTGAAGACATATGGCCGAATTTTGCTAGAAGCTCGCTGCTGATCCTGTTATCTTCCAGGGCCAGTGGCCAATAATTGAGCTTCCGTCATTGTGCCATTGCTATTGATTCTACGTCATATACTATTGATAAAGTCGACGTAGACCATTGTCTTTGTAATACATTGCTACATGCTCATTGCAATTCATTTATCATTGAATATCATTGTATATCATTGAATATCATTGCATATTATTGCATAACATTGCATATCAATGCATATCATTGAATTTCATTGTACCCATTGTGTGAATACATGTATACACTTTGCGTACATCATTGATTGAATATCATTGTTTATCATTGAATATCATTGTACCCATTGTGTATTAATTATTCAATATACACTTTGTGTACATCATTGAATTGATACTTTATGTACATCATTGTATAGATACCTTGTGTACATCATTGTATTCATTGTATTGATGATTGATTTGACTATTGATTGTATTGATGATTGAATTTGACTATTGATTGTATTGATGATTGATTTGACTATTAATCAATAAAGCCATGACAAAAACTGCCAATCATTCTTAATCTATTTTGTCGACATAATGCTTTATATCGATAAATTTTAACAAGGACTTTTAGCGATTTGTGTACTGCTTATCTCTCTTTTTACGCTGTTTTGGTCGGGTAAAGTGAGATAAATTTTAAGTCATGTTTCATATATTTTAATTTAGTTAAAAATTCCTATCCTAAAAAGAACTTACGACTTAAGTCAAAAATTCATTCTGCACAAAACTTTCTTATTTGCAATTCATTGAAAATGGTTTTAAAATTTATAATGAATGAAGAAAGATATTTTCTTGATAGCAATTTTTAACTCAATCATTAATTTCGCAAAATTTTACAATCAACTTAAGTGTTTGGTCTTAGTCGTAAGTTTTTTTGTAAAACGGACACCACATTATTATACCAATTCGTTCAACTTTTTAAAGCTATTGAAGAACTTTTTAACTTCTCCTTTTTCCATAATGGAAAAAAGAAACTGAAATGAGTTTGAAGATATACAAACATTTCTTTGATGTTCCCTTTACCATGATATTATAACACTATTCTTGACGAGACACCCGATGTTAATACGATTGTAAATTAACTTGTACATATGATTTGAAAAAACAGGTAACAAAGAATTTTAGTGTCTCTAAACCCTATAATTCAAAATTTCTAAGTTCAAAGTAAAGTAAAGAAATAAATAATGCAATTAAAAGTCAATGCTTCCCCTTTCCAGCATCATTACTAGTATTTTATTACTAGTTTCTCATGATTTTCCATGCAGCAGTGAGTGTGAATAACGATAACTTATAACAATGAAAAAAAAAGAATCAGGTAAAAATTTGTGAATTTCACAAAAAATTCTGTGTTAACACATGTTTGAAAATAAAAGATACCATCTAGCTTGATACTTCTGTTTTATATTTGATTATCTTTTTTAGGAAAACAAAAAACATTAATGATAACACCTGAAACCAAAAATTCATGATATACAAGATTAACACTTTATTTTTGTCAACTTCCTTTATTTATGTACATGTACCTTTATAACCTACAGATGACATTTATGTCTCCCAGTTGATTTCATACTTAAGAGCATGCCCTATGTACACATAATTCCTAAAACAAGTCATCAGTTCGCAAGCGGTATATGTTCGATAAAATGACTGTGTAAGCAAACACTGTCTCAAATCTATCATCACGTCTATAAAGCTGGTTGACGATTTTCATACAATTTTACACACTGAATTGTCTACAGATATTCAGATTTTCCTGTTTGCCAAATCATGACAAGAAGCTTTTAAGCACACGACAGGTGCAGTGGCGGATCCAGAAATTTTGAAAAGGGGGCGGGGGCGACCAGTTTGAGGTCAGGGTAGGGACCCACAGCTACACCGAAAAAAAACATTGATTTATCAAATATTGTGTATTTTTTGGACTCAAAAGGGGGGGGGGGAGGCGGGCCCCTGCCCCCTCTAAATCCGCCAGTGCAGGTGTGACCTGTCGACAGAGAATGCTTACATGTACATGCGCTTCATAAAACTTGATCTCAGTTTCAAGCTTAACAGTCATATCAATCAATACAAATCAGGATCAGAACAAACATGGTCCTCTAAAGTCCTTGTAAATTCATTAATAAACTTAGTTGATAAGAGAGTTACCCTTCCGAGTTAATGTTTATTTTAGTAATTACTTTTACTAAAATAAATTAATATGTGATGAGGGCATAAAATACTGACTTACTAACATTGAGCAATCCACTTAAAGTCCAGGCTTTTTGATATCATTGACAGCTGGGTTTTTTTTAAATTAAAATGGAGCTCGTAAATTTACTTACCTTGTCATTGGTCATTTGCAAAATTTCTTGTTAAAACAATCTGATTGCACATACAAGATACCACAGAGTTTGACACATCTGTTTCATATTTGGATATTTTACTTGAAAAAAAAAACCGTAAATGGTAATCTAACAAACATTGTCTTTGATAAACGTGATGATTCAACTTTTCAATCGTCAACTTCCCTTAACTTATGCAGCAATATACATGTACCTCCATCACCTGCATAAGGGGTTTATATCTATCAGTTGATTCGATACGCAAAAGCAAGCTCTAGCTATGTACAATTTCTGAAACGAAGTAAATTATTCACAAACAAGTTGATGAAACACGAATATCAGCAGTATCGTTTGTGAAACACAAATCCATTCAAGTTGGGATCAGTTTCTTCATATCGAGACTCCAAAGACTGGAATGAGAGCAAAATAAAATAATATGACTAATATACAGAGTAAAATATCCTCCAAAGATCAAGTTCATACAGTTTTAAATATAGATCCTAATATTACTTACCGTATATAAATTATATTTTCCGCCAAAATATGGCTTAAAATTGCCAACTCAGCGTTAAACAATATACAATTAATCAATCAATTAGATTTACACCGTAGATACAAAATCTTCTAAATTTGTACAATGCTAAAAAAAACCTGCGTGTAAAAGTTTGTATATTGTTTGACTAAATGTGGACCTGTTGCGTTGGAAAATTGATGAATTATGCTATATTCTGTTTACTTAATTTGATTCCATACTTGATTTATATGTTTTGCATAAAAGGAAATGTAATTAAAATTCATAAATATGAAAAAAAAAATATTTTGCTGTGCATGGCCTTATTGACATCTTATCTACGAACAATATCATTTTATCCAATCATAGATTCGATTTATCAATAATCAATAAAAAAAAGACGACAAACAAATTGATGAAATAAAAATATCAGCAGTCTCGTTTAAAGTCATAATTTCGTAAGTTCTATAATGGTCGATACAATGACCATGTCAGCAAATGCATTTTATCATTGAGTCAAACATGTCAAATGCTGTCTGACATTTTTCATACATTTAGGCCATTATTTAAACACTGAATTGACGATAGATTTTTCCGTTATTTCAAGATCACAAAAAGGAGCACACGGCGTATGTGACAGGATGGCAGGGGATGCTCACTCCTCCATGGCACCTGATCCCACCTCTGAAGTTTTGAAGGTTCGTGTTTGCTCCGCTCCTATTTTGTATTGTTTTGTGGACTTTTGGGCTTGAATACTCTTCCTTAACTTTATATATTTTATAAATCTAAATTCATAATTGGTCTAAAATATTCCAAGATACATGTAGATGTAATTATACTTTATTAATGTATCTAATTTTTTACTTATAACAAATAATAATTCTCCAACATTTTATTTATTTATTGATTTTGGAAATAAGTATTGAGAGATAAAGAATATTCATTCATTTTATACAGCATGCCGTCATTTACATGGAATTACTGGGTAATCCTTTTTAATTAGAACTGTTTAATGAGGAAATACCGGTAGTCCCATTTCAAAAGTAATACACAAATAATTTAGATGTATCAATTGTCAGAAGTAACATAGATTCCTTAATAGCTTATTAATGACGTATAGAAACAGTACAAAGGTACATCTGAACTTTTTATACAAAGCATGTGGAATGTAGAATTTTGTTTAAAGTTATTTTAATTAGGAAACTTAATATGTTTTATCGAGACAAAGAGGAGGGCATTCTTATCATTTAAAATAAAGGAAAAAAGACATTTCTTTTTCATGGGTTATCTCTTGTTTTAATTACCAGATTGACGCGTTTATACGATGCCCCGGTGTAATTGTGAGAACCCCAGAAATGCCTTAGATCTTTACAAGGGGTCGTCCTATCAGATGATCTTGCTATTATGCTGAATCGCTTTATTGCATTTGTAAAAATTTCGAATCCCTTTGAAGGTCACCTGGGAAAAGGGGGTCGCTTGGATTTTATGTCTTGGACATTGTTTTTTCTGTCAATATAAATTACCGTGATCAAAATCTAGTCATTTATATATTGACTGACGTCAATAAAATAGGAATTAAGTAAAGACAAAATGGTTACTAGTATTTTCGCCAAAACTTGGTTAACAGTATCTTTTTAATTTGATTTATCTACCAAGTATTACACCTGCATCATTTTGTGGTCACAAAAAAGTAAACAAAAGGTAAAACTAGTACTAATTCATTTAATTGTTTAACAGTCATAAGAATGTTGAAAAAACGAGATACACGTATAATTAAATAACAAAATATATGTTTGACATTAAGTTAGGACTGAATTGTTTCACTAAAATGAAGATTGTATTGCTCAAAAATGTTCACATTAAACGGTACATCATAGATGTAAGCTCGAAATATTGAAATACATCAAGCAATAATCAATGAAATAATATCAATGCGTTTTAGTTTCACATGTAGTAAGGAATTTCAATCAATGCATTACTTCGAATACATATGTTTGGAGTAAAAACTGAAATGTTTAATATATGCTATATCAGTGAACTAAAACAAAAAACATGCACGTATGATTTCTGGGATTAAAATACACCTTTTAATCATTTTTAAACTTAAATGATATGAAAAAAATATTGCTGGCAATCAACATGTCTTGAAACAACATAACTAAAGCATTTAATCCAAAACATGTTACCATATATAATAAAAGCAGAATTGCATTACCGAAAACTTCGGTCTTCATCAATATGGAAAAATCAAAAATGAAATACCGGTTGAGGCCTTGAAGTTATCACGAGTGAGGAACATATCGCAACTCTAGCGAACAAGTCTTTGAAGCAATATAAAGTCAACTCTTTTGCTATGGGGAACCTATCATAGTTCTGAGATTCTATTGAGTTTAACTTGACTACAACGTGTAGCTTATAAAATAGTGCTGATAACTTCAATGAATACTTTAAAAGCATCTTGCCTAATACTGCATTCTGGTTGATGGAAAATACATGTCATAACCTTTAAATTTTCTTCGGAAATTATGTTTTGTAACTGATATTCATGTATCTTCGATATTTCAGTTACTCATTTCCGATTTTCGGTAATGCAAAACAATTTTATAATATGATGTTTTTATGGTAAATGTTTGCCAAGCAAATTATTAAGTGATGGTAGTAAAATGCTCATATAATGTTTTTAAATGATTCAAAAACACTCGGAATTCAAATTAAAAAAATCGTTCTCAGACATGGAATTCATTTAGATTGGACGGAAATACAACATCTTTGTGAAATGAATTTCTCTAACATTTTGAAAAAAATAGTGTTCACTGATCGAGTGCTTCTTTCACATAATCTTGTGAACCAGACTTTAAGAACATTTCTATCTAAAATAGAACAAGGAATGAAAAGATGCTGAATTGTCCAAAATTTCACTGGAATAAAAAAAAGTTAAATAAAAGCACAAGCTTTGTATTATAAAATGCATGATATAATATCACAGCTATTTAACCTTCTCATTAGAAGTCCACAATACTATACAATTACAGAACATGAGAAAGACACATTATGTCTTTTTAGTTACGTAACATGTCTTAGAAGTACTGAACCAGTTAAGTTTCATACCACAAGGAAGAAAAAAAACCAAATTGAAATACCGGTATACGAGTTAATTTTTAAAGTATCTTTTCCCCCTTGTTGTCGGAATTTTTACCCAAAAACTTTTTGTGAATATATTAACTTGTCTTTCAGATAAAATTGGTGAGCTTCCCTTGGTATTTTTGTAGAATGTATGTTTCTTAATAAAATAGACGACTCTTGTTAAAATATCCGTAAACCATGTCATTATTGAATGTTGAATATGCAACCGAACGTTTTCAGACAATTATTCAGATTCTCATATTACGTTCTGAATATATCTTCCA
Organism: Saccostrea cuccullata; assembly: GCF_032062105.1. Lineage (NCBI taxonomy): Eukaryota > Metazoa > Mollusca > Bivalvia > Ostreida > Ostreidae > Saccostrea > Saccostrea cuccullata. Next base: position 104,313 of record NW_026927468.1, on the reverse strand, counting down.
ACAAGTTGCATATCCTTCAAATTACAGTACTATAACAGTGACGCATGTTTGCATTTCGATAGCCTTGCATAATACCCTGTGTATTGTAGATTACATACAACGGCATTATTATCAAAGCTGATTTCAGCAACCAACATTTTCGGGTTGACTTCCACCTTTAAAAGAAAAAAAAAATGTCTTCCAGTCATTGCGTCACTTGAAGTAATATGTTAATTTACTTTGAGATATATAACAACCTCTTATCATGGACAGCTACATAGTGTTAAGGTCTTATCTAAATGAATTTATCATCTGTATTCTAATGCTTAAACAATTGTAATACGAGCACTGTTAACTACATGTACTTGGCACAAACATAAACTAAAACTGTCTAATTGCATGTGATTTCATTTTGATAATTTGCATATAATCTCGTTTATATGTGAAATAAGATTTCTTTGAAATGTAAGAACATTCATTTACCTTGAAAATATATTCTCCAGGTTTTAAATCTGTAATGTCAACCCATTGACAATCTATGTCTGCCATGTAATTGTCTGAACAGCCAACACTTATTCCTATAATAAATATTTACAACTGCTATTAAACAATTAATTTTTAGGGCTCTGTAGTGAAAAGTATTTGGTTTTTAATATGTAAATGGACTCTGTGATCTATATTATTTTTTTAATGTAAAAAATGATATCATGGCATTTTCATACTTTATAGAAACATTCATATTCATTATTTATAGTTAAAATTCATGAATTTGCATACATTAAATTAAATAAAAATCTCGTTATATATTTATAGGAAATCTAAAGAAATTGCCTTAATCATAATGAAATATAAACGATTTTAAAATAAGCCTATCCATGCACAGAAATAGAAAAAAAAATCGTTTACCTTGTTGGCCATAGTTTTGGCAGCTATATTTTGGAAAAATACCCGGATTACAAGCAGAATCTTCTAAACAAAAACTGGCTTTTAATCCCTCGGCTACACGATTTCCATTCTGGTCCATTATATCATAATGGGCAAAAACGTCCATGCTATGGTAATGCCTGGATATAAAATTGTAGACGTGTATTTAAAAAAAATCAATCGCTGGAGGCAGTGAAGTTTCGAGTATACGATGTAAAGGTAAAATGTAATAGAGGAACATGGATTCTAATAATACATCTTGAATAGCTACAACTTAATTAATGTTATTCTGGGATAATATTTTTTTATTCCTCTTTCTGGTATTACGTCCTCAATAAATATTTGTTTTATTTGTTTGTGTAACATCTCCTCATGAATAATATTTTCTACTCATATCGAGGAATAACCACTTGCCAGTGGCTAGCTCCAACTAGCTAGAAATTGACTCGGTACTTAGGGCATTTGAGCAGTGTGTTAGCATCTACTATCCAAAGGACTTCCCTTTATCACTGAATGTAATATTTTTTTAGATTTCAAAATAAGTTTTGGTGGTATTTAATAATTAATCATACATCAACATTGCTGTGCTATAAGCAACAAATGGCTGTTTGTGGTTACGGACGTCGAAATGGAACTTTTTTAAAGCGAAAATTATGTTTATTAAAAGGTAAACAAAGTATTTAAGAGTTGAATATATGAATTATCATAATTATTTACAACGCTTTCAAATTCTGTAGTGTTTAAAATATCTACCTATGTAATAAAAGTATTTGTATTTGTATTGAAAATCAATTCCATATCTACTGAATGTAGAATTTATATGTTATGGTATTTGGCACATCAACATTGTTGTGCTATAAGCATTATTGCAAGAAATTCGACATTATGTTCAAGAAAATCTACCTATATATTAAAGGTAATTGTATTTTTATTGAAAATCAATTTCATATCCAATAAAACTGTGTTCATATAACAAAATTATATATAATTGCAATGGAAATAAACCATATAACAAAAAAAAGCAGTGGAAATAAACCACATTATTAACATATATACAAGTATTCCTTGGATTTGACTTTGTACTCACATGTGACAGGCATGCCACTCCCACTGACTACGGTCAGTCATTGGCTTGAAGTCCGCCGTCCCAATGTTCTTGACAACACTAGAGAAACGCAGCAGGCGGCGAGTACTCTGTCTCCAGTCTGTCAAAGTTAAAAATACCATTATGAAATCCAGTAGGCCATTCTTAATGTAGTTAATCTACTCTTACAATATTTTTATATAATATACAATGTATTTGTCTTGATGGCCTACAAATGTATACTACCATTAGCAAAAAACAAAAAAAAATCATCAAATAATCAGAAAAGACAAAATATATTGGCGTATAAATAACTGCCGTTCTTAGAACCAATTCTGGCATCTGCACAATGTCAGAGTCTACATTAAGTTCAAATCAGTTGCCAGAAAACCTGATATTCTAAAAACTTCGAAGCATATACCTAATACAAATATCTTACTGTCAAACTTCATCAATGACACTGTTTCTTTCCCCTCTTTTTTATTGCTTTAAAAATACAGTTTGAGAAATGCCTTTAAAAAATGAAGACTGTTTGAAGCCGCTACATACATCGTGACCGTTGTGCTTCGTAAGCAGATGGTGCCAGACAATTTTCTTCCATTGCACACTGGAGGTAATACAAATGTCTATCTTGCAGGAATGTCGTTGTTTCTAACATGTAAATGCTGGGTTCTAAGTCGGGAAGTGCTGAAAAACCATATATCATCAGTATAGAACGTGCATCAATGTTTTTCAAAAGCATATATTATGAGAACCATTTATATTCTTCAAGATAAACTTGAAAATATTCCTCAGTTTTTGGCATATCATTTCATAAAAGACTTAAAACATTAAATTATGAAAAAAATAGTTTTAATAGTTTTATCAAATTTGGTCAAGAAAGTTTTTATTTTAATAAATCATTCTCCAATCCAATAGAAATAGAAAGAAAACATCTGTAGGACTCAGTCTTTTTTTCACTCCAAAATTCATTCTGTCGTTCAAAAATCAAAGTTCGTTCATTTTGTGCTTTTCAAAAATTTGATGATATTCCTTAAAAGATTGAATGTTAAACATGTATATTTCTTTTAAGTAATAAAGTAACAGTTTATACTGCAACTTAACATGCATTGCAATTTCATCTCTAATCATGGAATGATTGACAGCAAACATAATCCTTTATCTACATGTTCGCATACATAGTCTCTGACTTCCCCCACTTAAATATAAAACTTAACCGTGATATTTACCTGATGTGCAGATGACCCCAGCCACCGAGTCGCGGGAGGAGCACTGCACCGGTCCCTCGTGTTCCACCCACTCACAATCGGACACCCTCTTCTCATTCCCCTTACAACGAACCCGAGAATAATACTTTTTCTGGTCACTACCTCCAAAGATCGCTTTCTACAATATTGGAGGAAATGTACGCAACTTAAAATATAGACCCAAGTATCGAAAAAAAATTACAAACAGTAGGTGCAATTGAATTTCATTTAGTTAATACATAAATATCATACTGAATATCATTTAAAATTACAACTGTCTATATCAAACGACAACAGACAGGAAAATAAATTCATTGTAAGAACATGTAGATTGATTGTTTTGAACAAAACGTGTTAATAAAACATAAATTTGAAACCAACCGTTATTTGTTGTTGTCCATAGCCAAGACCTAAGTCCCTGCAAACAACCATAGTTTCTCTCATTGTCCAATGATCCCCACAAATAACACCCCATTCTTCTCTTCCTTTGGGAAGAATTTCGATTTTCCCACGATTTGCTCGGTGTCCAGCAAGTCTTATCTTTATTTTCTGAAAACCAACGTTGATTTATTTTGAGCAGGAGGAAATAAAGAAATTGGTCATCATGTCTAATTCATTGATAAAAAAATATTCTTAAAAAATCAAAATTTACGGTGCAATTCTCTAACATATTTAAATTTATATAATTTAAGGTACCCCTGATCCATGCCCGTGTCTGTGACGATTTCCAAAGCGTGAATCATGCCTGCCTGCATTTCCATTGCGTGAAGTATTAAGATCCGAACCAATCATGACATCGGATGACACGGATAAATCACTAGCATTACCATTAATAATATCCCCTCCAGTGCCAATGGACAGCAGCCTTGTTCTTGGAGCTGGGGCCCGCCCTGATTCCTGTCCCGGCGATGGATCATCTGATTTCATACGGTCATGAGACTGTGTTTCACGAATCTTTTCTCTCCTCATTTGGTAATATTCATCTTCGGTCACTTTCTTAGATCGCTGACCAGGCTTGGCAATAAGAACTTTTCCGGACCTAGAGAGCATCACCCACAGTCCAAGATCGTCGTCTTTGATCCATTTACTCTTGACCAGCTTTAAGGCATAAACTTCATCATCATATGTATCGGCTGGAGCAGGAGCAGTTGTGGTTGTTGTAGGTTTTGGTGTTGTGGTTGTTGTAGTTTTCGGCGTCGTAGGTTTCTGTGTTGTAGGTTTAGGCGTTGTAGGTTTAGGCGTCGTAGGTTTCGGTGTTGTAGGTTTCTGTGTCGTAGGTTTTGGTGTTGTTGTCGTAGTCGTCGTTGATTTGATGGTGGTTTTCAAAGTAGCTGGCTTTGCGGTAAGTTTGAGGGTCGTTGTCGTTGGTTTTTGTGTTGTTGGTTTCATTGTGGTTGGGGTTGTTAATGTTTTCTTCGTTGTTATTGTTGTCTATATTGTGATAAAGCATTGTGACAGTGTATTATGCAATTAAATATATGTGACAGGCAATTCAATGCATATGAATGTAATTATGCAAGATAAAAATTGATCAGAATGATGCATGTTTTCCCCTAATTACATGCTCAAATGTGATAAATATTGTGATTTTTACATATTTCATAAAAATATGGAAAAGATAATGTCTTTCATACAAAACCCAAATATAACACAAGTTTCCATTCCACTGATTTTCAGGTCACTTGGAAATATTGTGTACTTCTTACCTGTTTTGTTGTTGTTCGCCTCCTCACAGGGTCTGCTATACGGTTATTTACAACATTTCCGTGCGTCTCGGAAGCATCATTCAGTGGAGATCGTGTTGTTATTTCATTTGAAACATCTTCTATACCCCTTTGTGCCTCGAGTTCATTTCGCCGCCTTTCATAATACTCTTCTTTCGTTATTCGTTTAGGACGTCTTCCAGGTTTTGCAATGAGTATCTTTCCTCGAACTGTAGCTAGAACCCAACATTTTAAAAGAGGATCTTTCACCCAACGTCGCATTGGTAAATTAATAGAATAAACTTCAGCTTCATATCTAAAACGCGGCGCAGGTGCAGCTGGAGTTGAAGAAGGTTTCTTTGTCGTTGTAGGGGGTTTCTTTGTTGTTGGGGAAGGTTTCTTTGTTGTCGTGGAAGGTTTCTTTGTTGTTGGGGAGGTTTCAATATCCTTCGTTCGTCTTGTGTCACTCCACTGAGCATCATACTGTAGACGATACCTAATTTGTCTATTATTCGTGACAGTCGGATCGGGAATGACATTTTCATTGTTATTGTTTTCATCGTAAATTATGCTTCTATTCGAATATCTTTCAGAAATTGCGTGTTTCTCCTTATTAACCTCATCAATATCTTCTTCAAGAATTGTTTTAACTGTTGGAATGTTATTTTCAACAAATAAAGTTTTCGGTGCAATGGTCGTTGGCTTGGATGTTATTGCAATCTGTTTTGTTGATGGGCTTTCTGTTGTGGATGTGGTTTGGGATTTTGTGGTTGCCTTTGTGGTGGTTGTCGTAGAAGAAGATGCCGAGGGTGCTGCTCTTGGCATGCAGACGACCGCCGCAGAACGACTGTATTGCTGACAGTGTCTCTCATCCCTCTCTATTCCCCATCTTCGAGGGCGACATTGTTCAAGCCTGAGCTCCCTTCCACCACAACGCAAGCCTGTCAGCCATCGGTGTGCTGTAATAAGTAAAATCATCAATCAAAACGCGAATTATTTATACATTTACTTTTATATTAATGGATATCTAACAACAAAGCTTTATGATAAACTTGATGACTTTAACTTTTCAATCATCAACTTCCCTTACTTATGCAACAATACATCCTTGTCACCTGCATACGGAGCTTGATTCGATACGGAAAAGCATGTTCTACGCATTTATAATTTCCAAAACCTAAGGTAGATTATTGACAAACACGTTAATGGATCAAGAAAATCAGCAGTCTCGTTTAAAGTCATCATTTCGTAATTTGCCGAGATAGTGACCTTGTCAGCAAATACAATCTATAATTATAAGTCAAATGCTAACTGACTTATTTATGCTGGCACCCCCATGGCACATGATCCCAATTCTGATGTGTTTGAGGTCCGTGTTTCTTATTAACCTATCTTGTAATGTTTAATGGACTTTTTAGATCGAATACTGTTCTTTATCTCATATATTTCATTTTATGATATTTAACAAGTTAATTTTTCATTTGCCAGACCTTTTTTTAACTTCAATTGACGTTTTTTTTGTAAAAATAAATCAATCTTAAAATTGTAAATTCAGATTGAATATAAGAATCGTTTTTCATTTCTTTTAATTGCGGACGCCTTTTAAAAAGAATTATGCTAGATAAAATTCGTTTTAAAATTCATACGTTAAAAACCTGACAAGATATCTCATAAATCATAGGCAGAGGTGACTCTGGTGAGAATTACTTGAAAATAGTTTTCTCTTTCTGGAGAAATTTTATCTGACGTGCTTTAATTGCTGCTATATCTATACACCAACTGTATCTGTTTTCATAAGACCGGAAACGAAACCTTGTACTAAGAAAACGATACACCAAGGACCACCTAACCACGTAATATACGGTTCCAACAGACAACCTGCCCTTTCCTATTGATCCAGATGCACATGATGTCTTCCACTAACAAGGTATGTATTTTTCACCCCACAACACCTTGCAAATTCATAAAATAAATTTGTCTCATGGTTTGTTGGTTCTCAAAATTGCCCTGATCAGATACCTTTAAGGTTGAGAGAGATAGTTGTTTTAAGACGAGCAATCTACAGCGAAGATCTGTCCACCCTCTGAAAGACGACACTGCCGGTATACAATATCAAGGCATATACATGTATACAACTAAACAACACTAAAACCACTATCTAACCACAATCGAAAGGCTTACGACTGTGCTTGAAGTTTTTTAAAACAAGATAACATTCAATATTAAAGTTCATCCATTCAGAGACATGGTTTTAACATTTTAAAGTTTTATATGTGTAGTTTTTTTTTGCGTAATGAACGATAGACTTTTTAACTTTTAAAAATCTAGTTGTCCTATATATTTTTTTCTTTCAAAATGATATGAGTGATAAATTTCAAGGAAAATGGAAAAGTGTTTATTTTATGTAAAGTGTTTTTGGTAATTGAATAAGAAATTATTTCTTTGAGGATTACATGTACATACAATGTTTAATGTTTTATATGAATTAAATAAGTGCTTTTTTGTAAGATTTATTTCAGAATGATAAAAACACATCGAGTCTTATCTAAATTGTTAAGGATGTGCTGTGTATATCAATAAAACCTTATTCATTTTATTGATCGTCAGCATTAACCAACATTTTTTAATGATATTTAGAGTACTTTGGATGTTTGAACATCATGAATGATATTGGGAGTATTTCAAATTAGGTGTTTACAACTTACACATAACACTGAAATGCATCATATTTAAAAAGTGGAAGAATAATTCAAAATAAATAAATCTCTGGAATAAGACTCTGATAGTTCCTGAGGAACGACACGTTCACAAATGCTCATCAGATAGAAGAAGACACCAGGGAAACAACGCATTAAATTCATACCCTTGATATCTAGGCTTAAATTCTTGATAATCAGCGATATAAGAAGCATATACAACAAAAGCCGCAACAAAGGTTAGACATAAATGCCCATAGACAGAGCAAAGGTTACATAATTCTTTGGCACATCTTCGGCAAACAATATCCATTGATCACGCATAGTATAGGTCCGTAAATCAGATTTATGAATGAACTAGACGCTTTATTGTAATATTTGTCAAAAGTTTATGAATCGTCCCTTTGTTCCACTTTAACACGGAGACAGGACGGGTAAACATAGAACAGCATGGATCGCTGAAATCGCATGGTTCTTATCAAAGCCAGAAGAGATAAATCTGGGTAGAAAAATAAGTCTTGGACATTGAATACCAGAGGTTAAGCTCTGGGGTTAATGTGGATTCTTTTCTCTGTTAGGTAGGTGTGGAACTTTATGAGGCGTGAACATGAAATTGACATACGATTGTTTCTTAAATGGCCCCCAAGGACTGATGAAGAAACAAATTTGTCATATTGATCGGACAGATTGCAGATTTGTTCAATATGGCGATTATGAGTTGAGTTTTTTAATGCAATATATTTCACCAGAATAGGACCACACAGATATTATGTTACACGATGATATATCGAACAATCTTTAACATTATTTGGCCTCAACATAAAAAAGTTCCAGTGTTAAAACCTGGGAAAAATCTATACAGGCATTTGTACTTTACTTTTATCGTTTATATATGAAGCAAAATCTAATGTTTAGCAAAATAGTATTGCTAAAACAAAACCGGAAAAATATCCCTTTGAAATGCGAGATGGTCTTTTTGCAATCTTATAAAAAATCACAATTCGGGTTATGTTAAACTCAAAATACATGTCAGCATAAAATAATGAAATGTTAAACATTACGAAACTCTGTAAGTAATGTTGGAGGAGTTCTGAAGTAACCTTTGTGACATTTGGATTGCTCAGCAAAAATAACCGCGACCTCGGAACGGCTAAAACAAGGATTCCTTGTTTTTTGCCATTCCAGTGTCTGCTTCTTGAAACACTTAAAAGTAACAGCTGGTTAATCCCCGTATTTATATCTCAAATGCAGTGACCCGTACCCGTAGAAATTTTGTGCTAACAAGCAGTGGCTTTTTGCTGAATTTCAAAGAGTTTAAAAGAAGATTTTCTGGCAGGGACCGATTTTCATCAATTAATATAAAAACGTTTGTTATACTTGTTTTCAGAAAGAAGATCAGTATTAAATGAAAGATAATTTTTTGTCCGAAGTAGACAATTTTTACTTTTCGTTTCTTTAGACCGTTACAAAGAACAAGTCATCAAGCAGAAAATACATTTTCCCGAATTTTTCAATAATCCTAAAAAATATCTAAGGCATCTTTTACTTTTATTCAAGAAGAATGGATCTCAAAACTGTGTTTGAGATTAATTTTATTAAAAAATTAATACATTTACATACTATAAACTTTAAAGATGAAAAGGAGTTGCAATCTCAGAAATGGAAAAAAGGCCAAGGTTTTTGGAAGGAAAGGGTTTTAAAAAAGGGTTAATATTAATGGATCATATCTCGAACACTTGTTAAGTAATAGTAATGCACCTCTATGATCTTACAAAAAATGTTTGTCTCGCCCTCGCACAACATTATTAATGAGTAATGAATAGATTGTGCATTCCCAGCTCAATATCTTTAGTTTCATGCTTAAGATATTCGTTTACTCATGAGGTATGCACTTGATGCGTTTGCCATTCATTGCTTCATGCTGTTTTAGCTGTTGATATCGAATTCTGCGATGAACATCTGATTAAATCTTTTCACAGAAAAAAACGAATTTTAGTTTGCTTTCTTTTTCTTTCATCAAATTGGTCTAGGATTATCAAGATTCAACTCTTCGAAGTCGTAAACAATTTGCAGTAGGATAGATGATGATTTGAATGAATGTTTTGAATGACGATTTAATAATCTGTGGAAAAAAAATCATGTAGAATTAAAAGTGCATATTTCCCTATAATAAATGTTACTTAGAAATATAGACTAGTAAAATGAAAAATTACTCTGTTGAATAGTGTTTTTTTTTTTTCAATCGAAGAGCATTGTTCAGAATTTTTCATATTTTTGTCGAAAGCTTTTCTTTAGTTTTACCTACAATCAAAAAACAAAATTCAGCAAACGGGGAGTGCAATTATTTTGCTTATAGAATCATTGTCAGCTGTCCCTCAACTGAAGAAAAGCTTTGAACAACGCTAAACCTGTGTGAAAAAAATGCTTAGGATGCGGCAGATTGGTTTCATGTATAAGAAGATGAACCAAAATTTAGTAGCAATGTGCATTGTATTACAGAAGCAAGGATATCAGCAGTCTTGTTTAAAGTCACTATTTCGTAACTTCTAAGGTCAGTACAATGGCCTTGTCAGCAAATACAATCCATCAATCAAATGCTGACTGTCTTTTTTCATACTGATTGTTAGGTCATTTTTTTTTACACATTTAATTGGCTACGGATCCTTCTTTTCCAGAACATGACAAGGAGTATACGGCGGGTGTGATCAGTCAGAAGAAGACGCTAATTCCTTTTTGGCACCTGGTCCCATCTCTGATGTTTTAGAGGTCTGTGTTTGCTCTGCTTCTATTTTGTAATGTGTAATGGACTTCTGAGATCGAATACTGTTAGTTATATCCACATATATATTTCATTACAAGATATTATGTTCACACCTTGATGGTTTTATTCAAGAATAGAATATTTCAAACAAACCAACTGGCTGTATAAGTTCTTATGGACAGATGATACAAATAAAATTTGATGTATATTAGACCTTTGTGTATTGTAAATGAAGCAAATAATTAATTATAATTTCTAAATTATTATTGTTAACTTTCTAAATTCAACCTTTCTGTAACAATATGCATCCTTATTATTCTAGATATATCTTTTTGTCACTTCAATGTTTTAAACAAAGATTTTAAATAGAGCAGGTATCTGAAACGCCTCTTCGGTCTCCTTTTCAAATTTCAGGTTATTATAATTTCCTTATTAAATATCGTGATCCGATCATGCTATGTATGTTTCAAAAGATCTGAAAATATTTATTTGATAAAAATCATAAACCTAATTAAGTGAAAAGCGGGGGTGGCTGTGAGTTCTTTTATGATTTTATTTCATCAGCATGAATAAAATCAATAGGGATGCATGACAAACATGTTATAAATTTATGGCTGCACGTGCAATGCATTTGCAGGATTGTGGTTGATTTTCTTTGTAATCTTGTTTGTGGCTACCTTTGTTTGTAAGCTAGTAAGCTTGCAAATGATTTTTTAAAATGCTTGTTTTCACACTAATTGTTTCACGAAGTTTTTTGAAAAAGGCTGTTAAAAAAGTGTCATTTTTTCATCTTTATTAGACATTCATATTATTTTTGTGATGTGAAGAATAAAAAAATATTTTTATCAACCTCATTCTATATTATCTATGCGGATTTCTAGACACACTATTTTTCATCAAAACAATTTGTTTTGCATTACAGCGCAGACAAAAACCGAAATAAGGTTAAGTTTTTGGAATGGCGCTGCATTACGTACATATCTTTTGTCTGAATATGCGACTAACGACTCGCTTCATTTAAACTACGATATTTCGAACGTTGCAAGTAATGCCCAATTAGTAGAAAACCCCAAAAATAAAAGTTTATCAAAATACCATTATTTAACAATTAATTTAATGATTGTTTGGATATATAAATAAAACAAATACTAGTAATCATTGCACAAATAGCAAAGTGTAATGGACCTTCTTAACCTTTAATTCAAAAATCAAAGGATGAATTTGTCAATGATTACGTTTGATGTATACTTTAATAAGACTAAATGTATATTATTTGTATTATAGAACTAGTGACCTTGTGACCACGAATAGAGTCAGTAAGGAACTAGAACAACGCTTAACTGACGTCTATTTAACAATAAAACTGTATACAAGAGTCGTTCTTAAATCTTTTGAACACAATACATGTATGAATATATAGATCAATTATTATTGTATTGCAGACCTATGCACGATCGAATGATAATTCATGTTTTTTGATTTATATGAAGGGTTTTAATTTATGATAAATATATATGCACGTAAATGTTTTAGAAGTATTCACGGTTTTTTATGGGTCTCAAATATTAGTAATGTTGTAGTTGTATAAAATCGATTATCAGATTCCAAACAGCACACGTACATTTCATTGAAATGTAAGTGTTAAGATATGTATGTTTTGATTGACTTAATTTACCAAATCCTTGGCATAACTGTGATGTTGTTAAATAGTTTGCCTTACAACAAAAGAAGTCTATTGAATAAGTACTCACTGCGTCCGGGGCCATATGGACTGCGGCGAAGAGACTGGAGTGCTCTGTGGAAGCCAAGCTGGTGACAGGCGACATTCCCGTCCCTGATATCCCAACCCCTGTCACATATGCTCCCCCAGCGTCCGTCGTGATAAATGACGACCGTCCCCTCATTCTCCGTACGTCCGCCTATCAGCCTTATGTCACCGTCTTGGAAATCGGGAAGAGCATTAACAGCGGAGAAAAGTCCAAAACAGAGATAAAATATTCCAAACATTTCGAAAATGTTCTGGTTGATTTTTGAAAGTTGCATTTTGGATTGATGATCGTTGCACAAAATATCTTAAACTGTACAAGTGAGACGGGGTGTTTCCCTCGAAGACTGGGCAATTAGTGGTCTCTAATTAGTAGCGCGTGCACATTTTGCAGAATTTAAAATCCATTGGATCGCTGACCCATACTAAACCACGCGGTTGAAATTTGAACTGTTTTACCTAATTTTTTAATTTAAATGGCCACAATACTTCCAATACCACAGATGTAGAAGAATCAAAGAAAAATCGTCAAACAACCTGTCCAAAAACACCACATAAAAAGAAATTTGAGAAATATCGATACATACTAGTGACCTAAAATTCAGCTATATAACAGATGCAACGGATTAACACTCATCCAGTTATTTGACGTATTGTCCCCAGCTGACTTTGCATATATGGGTGTTTACGTTTAAACAAGAACCGAGAATTAAGAAACTTCATCATGATGCCTTTGCACTGTTACGTAACGCGCCGATGATCTAGGAAGAGAGACATTCATGAGGGCGTCGCAGAATATCTTACTGAACTTTCCAGATTCTGAAGACAGCAGACAAAAATATAAAAAATAAAATTGCCAGAAAACCCTTTGCTAACTGCATTCACCAAATGAGCTTAGCTGTGGGTTTACCATGTGTGAACTGGTGTTGCAAAAAAGTTAAATCTTTCCAAAACTTGGGTCTCGGGTAACACTATAAAAATGTCAGAATTAACATCCCACTATACGGCAAATGAAACATAATTTACTGTTCCCTCTGTCGTTTAGAAAATAATCATCGGCCTTCTCAGTAATCCGTCTGTAACGTGTATACAACGTAAGGATTAGTCGTAGACAGGTGCTTGTGAAAACAAGAATACATCCTTAGAAGCAATCAAACGTGCCCTGGACCATGTTTTCAATGTTTATGTTGACACAATAAAGCACAAAAGATTCTGCAGCAAACAGTTAGGTCTTAGTTTTGTACACCCTGAGATAAACTTCCTTAAATTGAGCACAGACGGTCAGAATTCTGCTCGATCAAGGAATGTTTCTTATGACAGTAGTTGTCTAACAGGTTAACCATCTCACAGACAAAAAAATTCCTCGTAAATATGATGATTGTTTTTAAAAAAAATCTTATCAGAACGGATGCAAAAAAATAAACCTTCCACTAACTAGTGATGTATTAAGGGAACCTTGTTATAAATGTGAAAATTTATTCAAGTATATGTAACACAAGTGTACAAAAAATTGGTGCGTGCCTGAAGAATAAAAGTGCACTCATATGCCCTAAATGTCGATGACCCCGCACGCAGATGAAGTAGGTTTATTGGCCCTCTTTTGAAGGAAATGCAGAAAAAAATGTAAGCAAAACATTGGGTGACTTTCATTTTGTGCTTTCCTCCCCATTATGTAACAACCGTAGTCAAATACGCAAAAACTTCCCAGCGCGCAATCGTTTTAAATTGAATATTTTGGCCTTTTAAAAATGTTAGCCTCAAATTTAAAATTTAGGCAAGCATACAAGAAATGCAACAGTGAAAAATGAAACCCCTAGCACCAACCATTCAAAAGTTCAAAAGCAATGGTTAGGTGTAAAGTGGGTAAAACAAAAGAAAAATAGGAAAGAGATCAAAATTGATCAGCGAAAAAATGAAAGTAACGTCAGGAAATGCACTTGTGTTATTTATGAAAGCCGTAACTCCAAACTTTCAAAACTTCAAAATAAGATCATTTTTTTCTATTAGTAACAGAGAATCAAGCTCCAAGGTCAATGTCAAAAGGTCAAAAACACTAGTATCTGTACACAAGGAAAGATTTTATGATAAAAAAAAACACAAATGAAAGATTTTATCTTGATAAAAAAAAATTGGTCGAAGAATTGGTCAATAACAAATGAATTACAAAAGCAAATATTGTTCAATAATCATGACTTTTTTAGAGTGCAAGAAAATAGATAACCTTCAATACCAGACTGACACAAATTTCAATGATCTTTCCATTCTTTATCATGTTTGATGAATATACATCTCTAAGAGACTTTCGGTGTAGGTATTCATGGTATTAATTATAACAAATAATACATCATATAATTCTAAACTGGCTGTGTTTGAGCTTAACAAATATCCATCTGCAGCTTTATTTAATGCATATTTTATGATTGATTAAAAATGCTACAATTAAATAAAACATCAAAAATAAATTATTCTTTAGACTATAAAATTCTATGTCAGACATGACACTTTGCAATTTGTTGCAAATATATAATGTCAAAAATGAAAAAAAAAATTATACATTGAATATAGTTACACATGAATAAAAAGTTTCAATTATATTATACAATATTAATTTACTTTTCATCAAACACTGTATTTTAAAACATCAATTTGTTGTAATTACATTACACCAACTGAAAGATCTTTATCTTGAAATTTAGACTAGCTATCAAGAACTCTTTAACATAAGCAACTATGAGGCCGATTTCTTTTGCCCAACTCCCAAGGGATACAAATAACTGCTGCTTGATCAGAGATGCTCTACCAGTTAGCTCCCGACAATAAACTCATTAATTTCTCTCTAATTTGACATGCAAATTTCTGTTTCTCTCATATCATTAGCATTTGTTACAGATTGCTGTAAAGTATATAATGAAAAAATAAGTTTTTACTTGATTCAACGTTTTTTAATAAGGATACAACTATATTTTTATATTTTTTTAGGATTATGAAAATAAAAGATTTAGTTTTTTTTTTTTAAATTTCTCTTAAATTAAAGGTCACAGTGACCTTGAAATAAGTCGCAACACATCTTCTACCTAAGATGTATACATTTGCCAAGTTTGATAGTTCTAGGTCTAATAGTTTTCTAGTTATGAGCAGGACAGGATTTTTCCATATTTGGCCATAACATCTTACAAAAAGGTCAGATCGATCTACTTCTTGTGCGCGACACACCGTCTACCCAAGAAGTATCAGTTGACAAAGTTTGATAATCCAAGGCCTAATAGTATTGAAGTTATGAGCTGGACACGAATGGACAGACGGACAGAATGACGGACGGACATGAAGCCTATAACATAATACGTCCCGTCTTAAGACGGGCGTATAAAAAGGTCTTGTATGAAGGGATACACATGTAAAATACGAAAGTCATAGCTTCCACCAAATAAAAGTTATTGACAAGGTTAACTTTTTTTGCAAAAAAAAGACATACAGACAGGCAGGACAAAAGCCATATACTTCCCAATTGTTTTTATGGGACATCAACTTTTTCAAAAAATTTCAACATATTTCTTGACGGAGTAAGCTTTTTAAAAAAGAGTTGGGCCATTTTTTATCAGTGAGTCTGGAGAGGGCAATGAAACAATTTTTATGAAGATGGACCTTGTTTAGAGTGTTTAACTACATGAAGGCAATATTCTTACCAGTAACCTTTCACTCATAAAAAAAATGCATATCTATTACTTAGTATGTTTTAGAGAAACTTAAATCAAACAAGGAACTATGCAAAAAAAAAAAAAAAAAAAAAATTATTTAAATCTTTGCTCTCTTAAATTTTTTAAAAAGATTTTAATGCTCTATCGTGTAAGAAATTTTCTATAACGATTAGGACATTCATTTTTAAACAATCGACAGATACACCTGACAACCCTAACAGATGAATATCATTTTGTGTGTCTTGTTTTCACATTAAAATGCATTTAAAATCCGTAACAATAGACTCTAAGAAGACTCTTCCTATTATGAATCAATGGTTCGTTATAATTTATTATCATCCGCGCAGGTTTTTTGTAATCTACAGTGTGCTAGTCACAGCGCCAATTCAAACCCGACGCCGACAAATGATGAATGATAAGATTTGATTTCAGATGATTAAACAAAATGCATCTTGTGCTAAAATAAGGTATACAAAACGTGAATCCTTTAATGAGGACTTAAAGCAATTATTTTATTTATGACATTAATAAAACCGTTGTCAGGGAAATGTATATATCTAGTTATATAAAGATAGTCAGACATAGATATTCCTGCAGTGTCACGGTTATTGTACAGAAGTCAGTAAAGAAAGATTAACAGGTAAAAAATAGAATGCTATCAAGAACAAAATCTTGTTATCAAAATTTATAGATAACAAAAGGAAATGTAAAAATTCTTAGCTTTATTTTCGGTGGGTCAAATGATGATGAAAGAACTACAAACATCAATAGAAATTTAATACAGGACCCTAGATTAAGGGTTCCTCCAATTAGGAAATCTTGTATGCGAAAATGGATTAAAGACAAGTTCTTTCGTTTTCTGCAGATCTTAATCAGAATCTTAATTTCATATGTCAGAGCTGCATATCTGCTTAATCACTTTATTCAGATTCAAAGAGATACACTTTAATGTGCCAAGGTGGATTATTTTACTTAAAGATTATAATCAAGTGCAACATTTTGTATAATAGTTTTGATATTCAGCAAAATTAATTACCTTAACCAAAGGAATGTTGTCATTTATCATTTTTTAAAAGATTTCAATACACAGACATGCCTGTTTCTATTGCATGCGAGGTGTAATATGCCTTTTCGAACTTGTTTGCTTCTATCTCTTGGGAATTGAGCAATCTTCCAAAAACTTCGCAATATTATCAACTATTGCTTAAACATTTTAAGGTACATTTTAGGTACCTTTACATATGCATAAATATACGATAGTACGTCAAATGTTGATTTTAACTCGGATTAGCTAGTTCTTCGCCTACAACGATTATAAATAAATCTCAATATGAGCAAAAACAGCTGACATCATGTTATAAAATATGTAAGAAAAACACATAAACCACATAGTAGAAGTGCTGATTTAGTGAACATTTTATCGTACTGACTCAGTTTGCGTCTTGAAAGCCCTCCCTTTAACTGTATCGAATTTCAAATGAATCAAGAGAAACAAAAACATCATTAAATGACTATATTACAGATATTTATAGAATGTGTCGATTTTACAACGGCCATATGATATTAAAATTACTAGGTCTATTTATCTAGACAAATCACAAGAGAAGAATCAGAGCAAACATTTATTAAAGCTTTAGAGCAAAATTATTCATATAAAATTCGAAAAAAAAAACAATTGTTGCAACACAAGATAAGATAAGGTTCATACTCCAAAATACTAACGACGCAGAAAAACAAGGGTTTTGAAAAATCATCAAAAGCTTTGTCTATCTGCATGCTGTCATGTTTAGTTTTCCGAGTAACTTTATTTACTTATAATAATTTAAAAGTTGATCTTATCACGCGTAAATATAATTCGCTTATTATAGTGTCTCTTTGTATAATAAATTAAATGCAATACATGTATAACGTCACACAATGTCAATTACCCCTTGATTTCTCCTGTTATTTGCCTCGTGTCTTTTGAATTGAGTTGATTTTATCTACATCCATAATTTGATTAAAAGTTTTGTTTGTGCCGTATTTTCATGACGTCACACCGTTCTTAGACATTAACTTTTAGCTATTTATTCAATTTTAATGAAATCTTACTCAGCTGAAAATAATGGAATTTTATTTAAATTGTCTTATCTTGAAAGTTTTATTTTAAAATTATGAAGAAGGTAGGAGAGTTTCCATGTTTTATGATTGTTTTATGGAGAGGTATGAAATTGCCATAACACTAAGATCTTGGAATGTCAAAATATCATAATCCTCTTTCTCGAGCTCTATGGAGATAAATTCATATTCCAAAGGTCTACCGTGATAGAAATGAAATATTCAATCTGGCATAAACACATTTCATACATTGTTAGTAAATGATACAGATGCAGTTTTATCATGTTTTCAATTAAATCAACTGACGAAAACAAAATAGTTGGAATTATATTGAAAAAACCAAATTACTACATTATTTTATGTATCTAAAATGTACATCAAAACGCTTAGATAATAATTGATTGAATGAACGAAATGATTTACATGGAATAGAAGGATAAAAGGCAATAAGAAAACAAATTTTAAAAAACATTAACTTTTACCTGTATTTATGAAGGAGGAAGGAGAGTGTACCTATTTTTTACTAAGGCATCGGTAAGAAATGATGAAAACTGACACTTTGACATGAGACGGCATATGATGAACAAATTATCGTAATTTTTACTAAGGCATCCGTAAGAAATGAAGAAAACTGACACTTCGATATGAGACGGCATGTGATGAACAAAGTATCTTTATTTTTACAAAGGCATCGGTAAGAAATGAAGAAAACTGTCACTTTGACATGAGACGGCATATGATGAACAAATTATCGTAATTTTTACTAAGGCATCCGTAAGAAATGAAGAAAACTGACACTTCGATATGAGACGGCATGTGATGAACAAAGTATCTTAATAAAATGGTTACAAATTTATCAAGATGGTAACCGTTATAGTTTTTCGAATTCTGATAACCATGAAGAGATTGTGAAATGCATTTAAACTGCAACATTAATGCGATAAAAGGTATGATAAATTGACAAGGAAAAGGCCGTGTACTACCTACACTAAAACACTCTAAAAAGTCTGAAATCAATTTAATTGACGCTAAATTTCTTCTCTTGTTTTAAACACTACATGATTACTACTATTTAAAATTTTATTTATGGGTTGTAATTGCATTTCTTGACCAAAAAAATTGAATCAACTGTATAAAATTGTTTTTGCCATCCATGAAAAAATTGTTTTGTAAGTTTTCCAAAGATAAAAAACAGCAAGTCTTTTCCAGTTTTTGCACTACATATCCGTCTGTCTGTCTGTTTGTCTTTCGGTATATTAACCTGTTTGTTTGGTCGAAAAACATTTACCTTGCCCATGACTTTTGATGGGTTGGAACTATGATTTCATTTTTTACAGATGTATTTCTTGTGACAAGTCCTTTTTTTTGGTATCAAGATATTTGACCTCTTAACCAAGACCTTGAAATTTGGACCGCTTTCGTAAAATTTACCGTGGCCATAACTTTTAACCAGTTGATGAAAAAAGGGCGTTTATATTGCACAAATGTATTATCTATAAGACATTCCCTTGGTACCATGAATTATTGACATTTGCCCTTGACCTTGAAGTTTAACCTACTTTTTAAAAACTTAAACCTTGATGAAAAATTTTGAATGATTGGTGCTAGGGCTTTTTTATTCAACAGATATTTGCTTTACAATATCTTATTATCTTACTTTGGGTATCATAGAGTTTGAATTACAATTTAAAATCTTATCTTCAACCGTCAGCATGGATTTTACACAAACAAATCTTTTTTAATCAGATTGTAAGGCAGAAGTTATTAATTTTTCAAATAAAAAAATGAAATATTTAGGGTGATTTTATATATGTATATAAAAGAGAATTTTACATTTTATGCAATTCTTAAAATTGACGAAAGGAATTACTAAGTGCTGAAAATTGTCAAATGAACAATTTGGGAAAAAAATAAGAGCATGTACATGCATCTTTAAAACCTCTGAACAAATTTTTGTGATGTTCTTTACTTTGTTGTTTTTCTAAGAATTTAACGTGATTCTGAGCGCTTTGAGATGGAAAAATATTATAATACATTTTTATCTTTGGACATATGTACCTTTCAGAGCAATCAGAGGAAGAAAATATTTACAGTACTTGTTTGAAATTGAAAGTCTCAGACAAAAAATAATGCTTAAATACACAAACAAGAACAGTAGATTTCCCTTTTTGTAACCCTATATTTCATTGTAAAATGCATGTAGGTAGGATACCTACATTTACTTGCACATGTATGCGATTGTCTAGAATGCACCAAGGTGTAAGGAATAAGGCAATCGTACATACAGTACAAATATTTTGCGTACTTTCACTCAATTCATATGAACAATTTAAGTCTTTCTTTGTTCGAAAGTGAAAACATACGAGCATATATGTATATATGTAGCAGAAAAAATGCCGAGCTTAAGTTCAATTTCCTCATTATCAAAGTCCACTTTTTAAGTTGGCTATTCCAACTTAAATCTAAGTTTTTCTCACTTTGAAATTGATATTTCCAACTTTGAAACTGATAGTTTCAACATTAAAATTAGTTAGACTAAGTTCTTCTCACTTTGAAATTGATATTTCCAACTTTGAAGTTGATAGTTTCAACATTAAAATTAATGATTCAAAGTATTTTCTTGGTTTTTCTAGCTGAAATTAAAATTATATGGATTCAAAATTTTATCTTTGTTTTTCCAACACTTAAGTTGGCCTCTTATTAACTCAAAAAAAAGTTGGCTTTATCAAAAATAAAGTTGTTTCACGTACTACAGTGTTATTTCAACTCCAAAGTTGGTAATTCCAACTTCAATCTCTGCTTTTTCAACTTTTAAGTAGAATTTTCTAACTTTAATCTTCGCTTTTCAAACTTAAATTTGACTTTTTTAAAACTTTTTAAAATTTAGTTATTATACATGTGTAATTATACGTCTGGCTCTCAAACTTTAAAGTTTTGTTTTTCAAATTAAATGTCGGTTTTAAAAATTTATTTTATTTTTTTCAACTTTAAAATTGGTTATTCACACACTTATCTACACATGTAGGCCTTATCTTCAAGATGGTTTTCCCTACTTAAAAAATGAGAATTCTAAATTTCCCTTAGCCTTTTTTCGTTTATTTAATATCAACTTTATTATTGCCAGTAAACTGTGTAAATTTTTTTGCCCTTGGTCTTTCATATTACTTTTCAGATAACTTTCAACTTTAAAAGCCTATTTTTCTTCATCCATCTCAAATAATTTTATAGAGGATGATGTATACAACTCTGTAATCAAGAGCATTTCAACTATACCTTTTAAAGAAATCGAACTAGGACATACATATATTTTAGAATGATTTTAAACAAACATAGTGCATTAGGTGTTTGATTTTTAAAATCAAATTGATAAAATTGATAGATATACACATTGATAAATTAACACTATTTTTCTTGCTAAAAAGAAGTGTACTAAATTTATCGGTTCTTCATATAAAACACGATTAAAATCAAAAATTAAAATTTTTTATAATAATTCGAAACAATTCATTTCTTCTCCTTTTTAATTGTACAACGGCAACATGATTTTAACTACAAACTCATGAAGCATTAACAAAGATGTAAAAGTCATGACTGAAGTTGGAAAAGCCAATTTAGAAATAGCAATTCATGTAATACCTTTCCATAGAAATTGCTTACGCATGTTACGTGCTTTTTCTGAACTGTTGAAACCGCTAAATTCTAGTCTTAAAAATCACCAGGAAAACCTTTTTGTTTAGATAAAACTATCGGTGTGATAATAGGCTGACTGGACATCAAAAATCTTGACTCATTAGATGTCTTTTGAGCAATTACCAATTTTATCATGCTCGTATACATTTTTGGCTGTGCGACTTGCTTTCTGTCTCTCTTTTGATTAATAAACACAATCACATTGTAAAATGTTAACCCCTTGATTTTTCATTCTCCCAATGTTATCTATTTTCTTGTCCTTTTATAAATTCCGTTTATTTTTATCTTCAAACATCTATAATCTGATTATGTTTCATTGTTACGCCCATGTAACGATGGATTGTATTTAGCATCAGCAAGTTATTTTTAACTGTTAGATTTTAACAGATAAATGAATACAAGTCCACTTTAAATGAAGATATGAGTTTCATCTCAGTCTGTCTGTCAGTTTCTCCCCCTTTGCCTTTTTGTAAAGAATCTTTATTTTTATTTTATATTTTGAATTGCTTTTTCGGTATCCAAGTCTTTATTGTTGAATTTCAGATAAAGATCTTAAAAGTTCCAGTTAAATAATTATTGAAAGAATTACCGGTCTTGTAGAGTATGCTTTCTCCCCTAAAATCACCCCCCCCCCCGGAAAACTGGCTCTAGATTAGGATTTCTCCCCAGGAAAACTGGGCATTTCTCCTACGGAAATCCCACGCCAGAGTCAATTTTCCGGGAAGAAATCCTACTCTGTGCAGTAGTTATAGAGTGCAATTACCCCCAGAGCCAACCCCCCCAAATGAAATATAATTGCTGTACTTATTTTTGAGGAGGAATGCTTGGCACATTGCTACAAGTGTTCCTTCTTCAAAATAGTGACTAGATATATTAAACATATGTATACGAAAAATGAACATGAAAATTTTAATCCGATTTTTCTTAGCTACCGTCAAACTATTTTTTTTAATCAAATAAATTGATGTAACTGGAGAAGACTTTAAGTTTCCTCTGGGTCTGTCCATCCGTCTAGCTGTCCTTCTGTCTGTCTGTGTGTCCCAAATTGTTTTCCGCACTTTTTTTCTAAATGCTCGAAGACATTGAGCAGATTTTGGTAAAGGAGTATATCTTGAAGAGTTAAAATTCAAGGTTGCATTTCACTTCATTTAAATTTTTAAAGACATTACGACCTTTTCAACAGTTTTCCGCAATGTTTTTTTCTAAACGACTGAAGATATTGGTAGATTAATAAGATGGTTACAGAAAGGTGGAAATTTGAAATATTTTGACAGTTTATTATTGTAATCTTTTACAACCAAAATAGGTCCAAATATATATACAAATCCAGACATCCATATTTTTTTTTGTTTCATCATATTCTGGGAGTATTTACATTTCATTTGAAAGCTATATATTTTGGTTGAGATTCCATGATTTGAAATATACGTTTAGAAAATTCTTACAATATAAGTCGATAAAATCACTCATTTACCTTTTAAAATTCAGTTAGTCGTTTATCTTTTTTTCACAAAAATATTGCAGCTGTGGTTTAAATAGACTCTATAATGAGGGAGGAAATCCTACTCTGAGATAGAAAGAGGGGGAAATTTGGCTCTGGTGTGAGATTTCCCCTCGAGGGGGAAATCCTTCTAAGATTTCCCCTCGGGGGAGAAATCCTACTCTAGAGTACGATTTCTGGGGGGAAAGCTGGCTATGGGGGAAATCCTACTCTAGAACAAGTACAGCTCATGTCAGTACGAGGTTTGATATCCCTTATGCAATACACATAGAATGTTCTTGAATGAAATTTCTTAAATTAAATACTTTATGGCAGGTTTGGTTCAAATTTTCAAAGTGGCCTAGAATTCCAAAAAAGTTGAGAATATGAAGTGCTTACAGACAACACAGGACAGATGGACATTAGTCACCTTTCAATCAGAAAAGCTCACTTAAGTTTTCAGCTCAAGTACTAAGTTAAGTAAGATAAAAACAAAAAGTAAAAGGATACTTCTGTTGTAAAGAGCAATTTAATCATAACACAACCTGCTTCTCTTTGAAATTAAAACCACCGATTATTCGTTAAAATGAAAAGGAATGCTCTAATGTTTTTCATCCATTTGTAAATCATAGCTCAAGACTCTACATGACTAGACTGTTTAGCTTTGGCACATTTGGACAGAACTTTATCTAGTCTTGTAATAAACAAGTCCACGTCACGAGAGGTCATGCCAATGGCTGCCGCAGCTGTCAAATATGGCGACCCATAGTCATCACAGTGGGCTCCAAAACTTGTGAAAGTCTGCCCACAAATCTCACTCTTTTTCCCGTCTGCAGGAATCACCCTAATGATAAAAGTGATTGTAAAAGTTACCAAAGTGTGATATGTTTTCATGAACTTTTATCTAAGGCTGAAGGAAAATCTTGTTACAATCTTTTTAAAGAACTATAAGTGGTATATTGCATATTTTTGCCCCCAGAAAAGTCATATTTTGAAAATTTCTTGAAATGTGCTAAATTGTATATATTGTATGAGAAATCTAAATTAACAAAAAATATTATAGTTTCAATTAAAGTAGGTTATTGACAATTTTTGTTTTTATGACCAGATGACGTCACAAACTATTCTATTATATTTTAAAAAGAGGAAAAAATTTTCAAAATTTGCTCAATTTTTATACAGCTCAGGTTTGCTCGGGAACAATATTTACACATTTCATTTATATTATCACTCTACACATTATATCAAAATATTGAGCTTGAGCAGACCTGCACTCAGTGATTTTTGCTAAAAATATTGATATAATATACACCATCTTAATAAAAATCATGGAAATTTTAAACTTACGTCATTTTCCCGACATCACATCAAACATATGATGCCATGGATTATGACAATATTCCGTGCTTTGAATTCTGCAGAAATCCCCATTATAAAACATAATTATATATTTCTCCATCAAAGTTTGATTTTGGAGGCAAATATTGGTCATTACCACATAAAGTCCTTTTACTGGTACTAAGAGAAGAAATGAATCATCTAGAGTAAGTCTTTGCATTATGACCTCAACTTCTGCATCACACTTAATATTCTTAGTATTTGTATTATGAGCATAGAGAGTCTTCTAATGGGATTTCTAAACACTTTGTTATAGCTGAGCATGCTTTTATTAAGCAAACTACTTATTCTTGTAACCAAATTTGAATATAATCAGAGATCATGTCATAGAGTAAATGGTGGCAGATAATGTTAATTTTGAAATTAGGTACTAAGAACTTTTCCTTGAAAATCATGTACTGGTACTTAATATCAAAATATTCATGTATTTCAAGTATGACGAAACCAAATCTTTAGAAAAGAAAATAAATGGTTTAAAGAAAACTCAGCTGTCCACAAAATCTTTCCAACAAGAATGAATGTAGGTCTGAAAGCATCAATGTGCTCTTACATGTATGTCTATGTTTTTGGCAAAATTTAACATTAGTAAGAGTAATTAGTCCATTGATATTAAATTAGCTAGCTCTTCAGAGAGATCATTTACTAGCATTGACAAAATGATTCAACTCCCATTCATTTAGAATGTGTGCCTATTTCATCCAAAATTACAAACACCCTAGGCTTGTATACATGTATGTCTATCAAAGAAGATCATATATAAACACTTTTACAATCCGAAATCAGATAAAATTACAGCTACAAAAAAGTTTTATTTTCCTCTTCCAGCCCACCCAAAATGTACTACCCTGGTAATTATTCAAAACTTTTCAAAACTTTTAGACTTCCTACAAATTTTAAAGTACATAATCCCTATGTGACCTTCTGATTGCATAACATAGAGAGTAACATGTTACCTTGTTCCCGACACGAGTCTTGTGAAGAGTTTTGAGCCCAAGTCTGTGACACTCTCTTCATTGCACTGGAATGTTGATAAGCTCATACCTGAAAACGAAGGTCATTTTGGTCAAATACATGTGGTAAAATACATTAATCTCAAAGGGAGATAACCATGTGTTCCTGATTTTGCTGATAAAGAGTCGTTAAATTAAAACCCAATACTTATATCCTTTAAATAAGGGTATACATGCATGTAAAGTAACACTTAAATATATATGCAAAGCAGAAAAACAGTATATTGAACAGTTCCAATAGCAGATATTTTAATTTTTAATTATTCAAATTTGTTAAGTTACATACACACATACACAGAATTTTTATGTATTATGTTAGTAAATCAAAAAGAAGCTATCTCCTTGTATAAATAACTTATTAATAAAAACTCGAGTTTAAATATTTTTTGAGTTATTTAAGTCTCTAATTATACTCCCCTTGGCATTCTCTATTTGATAAATATCATCAACATTTAAATAACATAAGTTCTGAAAAACAAATACACTGTATAAAAAAGAAAAAATAACATTGACAGATTAAAAATGTTTTTAGCAGCACCTAATACTGAGGTAATTAGAAGAGCAATTTGCTCACCCATAGAAATCCCATTGTGAGATGTTGCAAGTAAACGCTCTCCGTGCTTCTGAGCACATTCACTGAGCCTGGTCTGTAGAGTCTTGTAGTTTGTTTTCCTCTCTTTCAGGAGGTCCTTGTATCCCTGGACCCCCATACTGAGGAGGGTGATCAGGAGGTCTGTGGAGGGGGAAGAGGAGGCCCTACCTATAAATAGAATAATACCCTTAGAAATTACAGGTCATTACCTAATGAGAAATGTTCCCTTTGTTTCATACATGTACATGTATCCTTTACATTTGATTTAATTCATAAATGTATCCCTTGTATTTGAATAAATCTCCAGTTGTCAGTTTCTCTCATTTACTTTTAAAGCATGTAACTATGAGAAAGTGAAAAATGGACTCAAATTTCATGATCTGTTCTATATATTTAGTGCTGGGATTTAAGTGATAATATACCATTGCGTAATATTTCGCGATTAGTAAAATGAAGCGTATTTATTTAAACAGTTTTTCACTTAATTATGAAAATTAAACAAAATTAAGAAATTATTGGTATAAAAATGTAATTACAATTTTATATAACTGATTTTTTAACCGAGTTTGCAATTGATAAGTAGATTAACGTTGCTTCAGTGTGTTTTTGACATTATGGTAATCTGAAGCTCTTAAAGAAAGGAGTAATAAAAATATTATTACAGAAAAAGTAATAAACATACGCTCTTGAAATTTAAAACATAAAAATTTGAGAATATCTCTAATACCTTTATTATGTTTTCTTGTGAATCCATTGTTTACGTAGTATTTTGTAGAACTCTATAAAAATAGTAAAATTTGCTAATTTTGTTGCATTTTGAGATGCCCCCTCTCTTAACAAGACGGTAGAATTTTGTGTTTCTTACATATATTGTCTCATATAGTATTACTCATAAAATATTATAGTTTGAACAAAATGTCTATTGTAATATTTGTATAATTCGCTTTAAAGTGCTAAAAATTGGCATTTTCCTATATAATCCTATAGTAAATGTACCTGTACTTTGAGACGGTCCCTTTAAAAATACCTGGATGGTAGATTTTCCCCAAACTTTGCATGTACACTGAAGTTAATGTAAGTTATATATGGTATAAAAATGAAGAGTTTTGCTACTGTAGTTTTCACACAATAAAACTATAGTCGGCCCCCTTAAGTGATAATATACCTGAGTAATACTGTCTGATTTCAAAGATGACACTGACTTTCAGGAAACGAAGAGTGGACTTCAATATTTATGATTAGTACATTGCCTTGTGATAGGGACGATACCTGGGTAAAAGTAGACCCCAATATTTATTTGTTACAAGCCTTGCACTAGGGATAAAGTGTTCCTTGTACTAGGGATAAAGTGTTCCTTGTACTGGGATAAAGTGCTTAATATATACCTGGATAAAAGGTGACCCCAATATTTATGATTTTTTTATATGCCTTGTGCTAGGGATGTAGGGCTACTATACCTGGGTAAGACTTGCTGATATATCGTATGAGTTGATCATCAAATCCTGCTATGATTGACCCTCCCACAGGTACCATAAAATTCTTATCTGTGCTCTGGACAAATATGTCTACTCTGGATCTGGATGCCTGAAGTGTTAAACAAGTACAATACAATTAACTCATCATCATCATGTGTTAAACTGTTGTGTTGGAAATACATCTTTGTATAGGTATCCTTTTGATTACAGTTTCATATATTAGTTAAGAATGTCTTTTAAGAGATACTTGTTCAGCTTTGATGTTACATGTACATTTATTTTTTTTTAAATCTGTTCAAACTTACATCTAGCAATTGTTATTGACTGTCATTAAAGTGAGTAACATACAAAAGGACTAGAAAATACACAGCAGAGCAAATAATACAGTAACTGTAAAAAGTTACTCACTTTCTTTTAAAGATATAGTATATTTTTTAACTGTATAGATACTTGCTTGTTGTATGAGGTGGGTACACTTGGAACACTGCAGACCGTAAGCATTGTTCACTACATGTGGAATGTCTTGTGTCTTACATATCTCCCCTACTTCCTCTAACCTGATATTAAAAAATATAAACTTAACAATAAGAAAAGCATGTTAATCTAAAATATCAGCATATATACAGTAAAACTTCTCTAATCTAGATGTTCACAGTGAATGTGTATTCCAAATTCTTGTCTAATACAATGTAAATTGTAGTCCCTTTTAGATAATTCAATTGTTCAAAATATTGTCTAATAAGGCATATTGTCTAATCTGATCACTTTTTATCCAGTAGTCACATATTTGTAATAATAGAGAGGTTTAAGTGTCTCCGTAATCTAAAAAAGTTTTATAATACATGTATTTAAACAATCTTTCAATTTACATCAGTAAATTTCCTAAAATTCTCAAGAGCTATTCACAAACACATCAAATACTTCTTCTCGTTGTTAACATAATGAAAGTATAACCAACTTGTCTGGAATTCTAGGTGCAAAACAGCTGGTTGTAGTCAGAATACACAGTATATTCATAGGTCCCAGCTCTTGAACTTTCTTCTGGATTTCCTCTAAGTTTGTTTTAAGTTCATCTCCCTCTCGCACATTTTCAATTACAACCAGCTCAAAACCTAATAAACAGTAACATTGTTTCTTTTGTTAGCTGTTTATTAGACAAATGTTTTACTTCATCTCAGAAACCTATAGGGGTCAAGACCAAAAACTCTTGCCTATTAGATGAGAGCCAACATACTACAAATACATGCTTCTAGATGGTTGTACTCTTTTCGCTTTGTATGTTAATAAGCAGATTAAAATGATAAGATTTACAATCCAGAACAACTTCCCCACAGAACATGTTCATGCAAGTAAGTCTCATTGAGATGAAAGTTGAAAGTAACACTAAACAGCTATTAAACTGGGAAAAAAATCTGACACAAACCTGAAGTAACAATTGATTTGATACAAGATTTTTGGTCAATACGGGGCCATAAAACGTATTTGGCATTTGGTCTCTTTTGTTTTAGTGCTAAAAGGCTCAGTGCTATACTCATTCCAGTTGCCATCGGAACAACAAAACAACTGCTAGCTTGAATTCCTGAATTAGAACAAAATATAATAATTTGTATGATTTATTGATTGAATGGTCCAAGATTTCTCTTGAAATTTAAACAAAATAAAACAAAAGAACACGTACATTTAACTTCTTTTACAAGATAGTTAAAAGCAATGAAGAATAATTGATTCACAGAATACATGTTTATGTAAAAATAGATAAAAAAGTGTGATGAAAGGTAAATCAAAAGTAAATTATGCATGCATTGCCATAAAAGCCTGCTGTTTTTCGTTTTTTTTTAAACAACAAAAACAAAATATTCACTCATATTTTATTTATGATTCATTAAAAGATAATATTACTGCATAAAAAGGGCAAAGTTTTTAAATCACATTTCTATACATGTACAATGTATTCACGTTGATGAATTGATTTTGATACATTTCTGTTTGAATTCAAATCATTACATGTATTATGATGTGTTGAATATAATAATCTTAACTTCAATAAATACACTGCATGTACCAGTATATTACCTGAGAGTTTGATAGCATGAAGGGCCAGACTGTTTGTCAGAGTCATTAACACGCTGGAGCCAGCTGCCTTGGGTTGAACAGCAGTTATCTCTCCTGATCTGCCTATTCCATGACCAAGTCTAAAATGTTTCAAAATATCTATCAGGGTATTTCTTGTAAAATATATTTCAGCTTTTTAATGACATTAATTAAGGAAGTACCAATCTTTTTCCCTGGATATTTTGCCTTAAAAGACAATTCAATAGGAACATTCAACCATGAGTTCATTGAAAACAAATATTCTTAAAAAACATGGAAGATTTTGTTCAGAATTATTATATTCATCAGTCTTGTTCGAGAAAATTCACCTAGCAGTACTGTGACAAAAAATTTTTGTGCCTGTTTATATAATTTAGCTTTTCTTTAACTAACCTTAAATATAGCTGATCGTCCACTAATTGTTTTTTCATTGGAATATCAAAGACTGAAGTATTTCAAGATTTCTCTCTATGTTGTATTTTTTTTTTTAATTTTTAAAATACATATATGATTTTGTCCATCTTAGTGAAAAAGCATGTGATTCAGTATCAGAGCAGAAAACATGATGAACGAAGTAGACATAAAGAAAGAATTCTAAGAGAAAAACTGTATTTCTCACACAAAAAATAAAATCCATAGCCTTATCAACCATGATGAATAAATGCACTTTCTTCTGACCTGAAATGTCGTCTGCTGACAAGAGAAGAAAAAATTCTTGCTTCTCTCTCCCCCACACCACAGTTGTCCGGGAAGTTGTTACTGTCCATTATGGCCAACTCACTGAGGAACAACTCAATGGTATGATCATCCCAACCCTCCTCAGGAATTCTTCTCTACAAAATATTAATCATGGTATTAGTTAGATCATTCATATTTGGGTAATGTTAATGAAAAACATTTAGTTTCTTTTAAAGAAATAGATAACATGTACATATATTTATCTATAGGTCAGATGTAAGCTGCCTGTGTTGTTTGCACACAAATTATGTGCAGCAAAAACATTAATCTGGGTTAAATTGTGCTTGATATCAAATACACATAACATGTAAAATGATTTTAAGTAACTGGATGTAAATGAGAATACAAATTGAAAGGACAGCTGTATTTATAGGGACTGATATGTACTATAAAAAAATACATTACTTATCAAAAGATTAGTATTTTTTGATACTTATTCTTGGTTTCTTTTTGAAACATCTGATGGAGTATTTCTGGAAAATGTGGAAATATAGCTATAAAAGGCGGGGGAAAATGTTGACCAGACTGAGACTTGAACATGGGATTTCCCGGTCATCATATACATGGACTAACACTGTTTGAGCTATCGGGTCAATGTATTGTACACAATCCCCATTACAAAACTTTCAAATTCATGCTACATGTAAATGACAAATTACTGTAGAAATTCGTATGAAAGATTGATTTAGTGGTAAACAGGAAATCATATTATCTTAGACTTTTGTGCTACTTCTTCATGTTCTTGACCAATTCTCTAGTTCACACGTACATGCAAATAATTATTTTAAATAGCATCTTCGCTAGCCAAGGGTTTCTGATTCGCTACTCTTCTCATAACCCCTTGGCATAGGTTGAAGTCAAAAGACAGGATTTTCTCATGTTTCTAGTTCACACATGCAAATAATTATTGTGTCATTGACAGAAATAAAGACGCATGTTTAAAAAAATTAAATCAAAGTTTTTTTTCAAGAATATTTAAGAAGCAATTGAGTTGTGTTTATTCATTATTTATAGTACAAATCAGAAACTTCAATATAGATTCTTAATCACAATTACAGAAAGATATTGGATGACACCATTTCTATTCATAGAATCGCATGTTATCTAACGGATAGTTGTTTTATATACATAAAAAGTTCAAGAGATTAAAGATGTTTTTTTCCCGAGCATATTTTTTACAAAAAACAACTGCTTTGGTCATATAAAATCATTGAAAAATTAAAAACTTCTATGAACACCGTATGGCAAGGGTTTATGAGGAGAGTAGAGTATCAGAAACCCTTGGCTAGCGAAGATGTTTAAATAGAAACAATAGCTTTTTCCATTGCTCTATTTTATGCATGTTTACTCAAATTACTTGAAAGATCATTCTACTATGACTCTATTTGGATTTCACAGATATGATTGATTTTCATTTACAGCAATTTTATAGCTGATATTAGAATCCTCTGAGATGAAAGAGGCATTTAAACAAGGATATAAACAGATTTGTTTAAAGATTACTATATACAAATTTCTTCTAACAGAGGCCATACTGTGAGAAAAATATTAATATAAAATTTTACCTGTTCTAGGAGATGTTTGATTTTGCTTTGATGGACAGTCTTTGCATTCCTGCCTTGCTGAATGTAGCTCTTGGGCACAAGTTTTTCGCACAAGTTATAACAATCACTGTCCATGCCTGTGCAAAGTTTCATAATCAAATCATATGATAAAACAACAACGAAACCTTATGAAAAATCAATATAATTTTCGACAGAACACATGCAGTCAAAAATATATACTCATGATAATTATAAATTTCTTCTACCTTGTTTACAGTCCGAGTTTCCTCCTTTTCAAGTGTTATCTACTCTTCCATGTTTTCAAAACATCACGATATCTGTATTTTAATAAAGATTTCAAAAAAATATGATAATTTTGTAACTTGCAATCAATCACTGTAATGATAATAAGTAATGTTGGTTAATATTAACTGTAGAGAAAAATAAACAACTAAAAATGACAGAGACCAGCCCACTTGCTTTGGGCGAAAATGAAAGTAACATTCTTTTTATAACTTCTTTCACCAAAGAGTCGGAACATGTATTAGCTAACTTGTACGATTGATTACCTCTTTTCTCTCTCTCTCTCTCTCTCTCTCTCTCTTTCTCTCTCTCTCTCTCTCTCTTGTTAATTAATGTATTAATTAGCCTAAAATTTTTAAATTTCAAAAATTCAAACTGATTTGGTATTTGTATTTTACAGTTATTTGACCAGTTGGGGATTGGCGGTGCTATCAATATACGTTATTTCAAAATTTTTTTTTGTCAATTTCTCAGTTGTTGAATTAAATATTGTTTAATAAAAGTTCTTCAAAAAATTTTTCGCAAGTTAACATAGGTGTCTTTTTTACAAGTTACGAATTGATTAAAATTTCTAAATTTCAAATTAACAAATATACTACACATTACTGGAATTGAAAAGTTAAATTAATTGCTTAAATTTTATTTGTATTTTAAAGAAAACTTACAAAAATCTTAATGATACATGTACCTCACGCCTCCTAGGTTCTTAAAATAAGTGTCAGATCAAAAAGTTAATCACATGTACAATGGCAATTTTTAAAGAATCCTTATAGTATCATTAAATTTTATTAAAATTCAAATTACCAAAATCGATATACCCTTCAATATTAGAAAGAAAGACAGTATCCATGGTATGCTAAGGTACCTTATGTGCCATATCAAAAAATAAAAACAGTTAATTTTTAACAAAGATTCTGTGAAAGTTTCATTAAAATTCTGTGAAGCCTCATTAAATTTCATTCAGTGGTAAAAAGTTGTGGATAAGAAATGGGTACCCTAAAGCGTATCACGGGGTTTTGACAGACGGACGGACATCAAATTATGCAAATTTTTTGTCAAGCAGGGGTATAATCAATGAAGAAACAACGAATGAATTTATGAAAAAATGGGTACAAAAATGATTACAAAAATGTCCAATATCTTTTTTCAAAATTTATTTTAAACAAGCTTTTAGTATTTGTTAGAGTACATATCAAACTTACTTTTGATATAGAATGTTGTTTTGTGTGAAAAAAATTGCACACACGCGTCCTTTCATTTGTTGCATCGTAAAAGTATTTCAGTTTTTCTAAGATCAACAGCTAGCCACTGTCGCATTGCAAGGCTTCCATGAAAGTAACACAAAACTCACCAAAGGATATGTGATTGTTACGCATAATCCTAATGAGGCGTTGTTAACTGCTTGCGTATTTGTGTACGTACTTCTAGAGAGAGAGAGAGAACTTTTTAAGCAAATTGTGGGTTTAAATTTAACTGTGGTTATTAACAGCTAGTCCTTTTTTATAAAAAGGTCCCATTTCTCCACCACTTTTCGAACAAAAGAAGAATGATTTTCTTTTTGTTGATATATGAAAAGGACTTGAAATTGCGTAAACTCGCTTGGCTTGTGGAGGTACCGGGATGGCTCAATTTCAATAACTTTCTTATTAAATTCCTTTTAAATTTGTGGAAAAATATATGTTCGCAAACTTTATTAATGTGACAAGAACAAAAAAAAAGTGAGGGCAATATATTTCAGTTTATAATTTCAATAAATAATTTTTCAAAAATTATTATTATAATATATAATATATATTTAATAATTACATTTGAAAATTTAAATAATGTTAACAAAACGCGCGCAAGTCTACAAAATAATTTTACCTGTATAAATGCACCACCAAAAATTTAATAGGAAAAAATTTAGATGACGTCAGTGCAGTTTTAATGTTTCATGTTTTATCCTTAGAGCTTCGCGTTCGTTATCTTTGTCCGACAAATGATTTATCTCTGGGATTAACGCATTTAAAGTTAAGCTACCCCCTGCATCTTTAATTTCTTTAACCAAATCCATCTTTTTATATACCAGTAAGTAGATTTATTTTATCCTCAGCGCTCGTATCTGCTATCTCTCTAAGCCGAATAGTGCAAATCCATAAAATGTTTTAGAATCTTATTTTTACTTCAAATTTTGTTATGATAGTATGTCGACTCTTTCAAGTACGATAACGAAACCAAACTGACAGCAAAAAGTCAAAACTTGGCATAATTCAAACACTAATATCACTGAATGGATCAATTTATTTTTACACCTTTGAATGTATTAATCATCTGCTCTTAACTTTAATTACGTACATATTGCCAAAATCGTGCCAAACTCCTATTTCACTTTTTCAAATTTCCGGACAGGTTTTAAAATTTTGATATTTTAAATTTTTACCTTGACCATAACGCTGTACATTATTTGATGAAAGTCATTTTTTTGACTTTTGGCAACCCATTTTATATTGATATGAACTAATTTTTTATCCAATCAAATACAGCGTTACAAACCCTTTATATTGTTACTGACAAGTGACTCGCTTAATTAAAATTATTTGTTAGATTGCTGAAAATTCACTTCAAGCGAGTTAATTGCATGTAGAACACTTTCAAAGTTGGATGAATATATACATAACAGAATGCCTCAAGAATTAGAGAAAACAACCAAATTTGTCGTAGAAATTTGATCCGCAAAAAATATTGTCATATTTTTTTTTTTTGCATTACGGGATCGTACGTTATGGTCAAAGACAAGTGTATAAAACCATAACGCTACAGATCTGCAGCTAATGAAAGTCATATGAAATATTGTCCTGACTGAACAGTTTCTTGTGTAATATGCACTTTTCGGCGTTACACCTACACCGTTGTGTGTGTTTTTTTTAGGGTGAAAGGTCATAGGGAATATATTTTCATATTTGCATTTTAAAGCCAATACCCATGCATATGAGCTGCAAATCATTGCTTATAAATACGCGAAGTTAGCCTCTCTTGTTAACTCAATAAAAATATAATTATATTTTTCATTGTAGGATTAAACTATAAAATTACATCATGTAAATTTACTTACCTTTTCATTGGTGATTTGCCAAATTATTAAAATTCATTATTAAATTCATTAAAAAAGCACCTTGTCAGCAAAATAATAATACAATTAATCTTTGAAATGCTGATGATTGATCGTATTTGAAAGTGGTTGTGAGGTTTTTTTTTCTTTACCTAAAAAAAGTTGACAAGCAAAAAAAAAAAAAAAAAAAAAAAAAAGGAAAAATTGAAACTTACCCAAACTCGAAAATCCTGGGGGGGGGGGGGGGGGGGGGGGGGGGGGGGTAGGGCCAACATTTTTCAAGCGCCCTTTATTTCACTTCCAATTTTTTCCTATTTTTCTTGCTTTGTATATACTATGAAAAAGTGGGGGGGCAAAATTTTCAAAAATTTTCTATACGTAAAGGTAATGTTAGAAAACACTTACTGCCTGTGACTAACGTTTTTCATACCAATCTTTAGTCCATTATTTACACACGGAATTCATGACGAATATATCCGTTATTTACCGATCATGACAAGGAGCACACTGCGATTTCCAATTTTATGGTACCTGGTCCCACCTCTGATGTATCCGTGTTTGTTTGAAATTTTTCTATGTTTTATGGACTTTGAGCTTGAATGTTGACACATATATTTTTCATAATTACTTAGATATTATAATTTTAAAATAAAATCTGCAACGTCATGTTGAAGATTTAATTTAAAAATATGCCAGAAATGACAGTACTTTTGAAAGTGGTTATTCCTTTGGGTACTTTTTTCTATCATTCTGGTCAGATTTGTTAAGGATCCCTCCCTCTTCCTTTTTTGAAAAAAAAATACCAGCCTGGGTTCTCATCATACTACTCATAGCCTGCGTCTCCGGTAAACCTTGGCATCAATGCAATTTATTACAAAGTAGCAGATGCACTATTATATCTTTATCAAGATTAATTCGATAACCTGGGAAAATGTTTAAGAATTTATGTCATTGAAAGCAACGATCACAAAATATTAAATAAACTCGATTTTTGGTTAAATTTTGTAAATAAATAAAAACATTACATGTATTCAACTAAACACTTTGGTGCTTTCTTCCCCAACTGTCTCTCCCCCTAACCGCCTCTCCTCGCTCCCTTCCACCCTCTCTCTACACCCCGCTCTCTATCTCCCTCTCCACCCTCTCTCTCCTTCCACTCTCTGCCTCTCCCTTCAAACTCTCTCTCCTTTTCCCCTCTCTCTCCCTCCCTCCCCTTTTCCCCCTCTGTCTGCTCTCTCTCCCCACTCTCACTCCGTCTCTCAATCCACTTTCTTTCCTCCCTTTCACCTCTCTCTCCACTCTCTCTCTCCCTCCTTTCTTCGCAAGAATACATAATTCTTTCTCATCTCTCTCCTTCCATCTCTGTCTCTCTCCCTCTCTCTCTCTCTCTCTCCTTCTTTTGAACATTTCCAACCTCTCTCTACACCCCACTCTCTATCTCCCTCTCCACACTCTCTCTCCTTCCACTCTCTGTCTCCCTCTCCCCACTCTCTCTCTCTCTCTCCTTTCATCTCTCTTCTCTCTCTCCCCACTCTCTCTCCTTTCCCCCTCTCTCTCCCCATGGAATCCCTCCACTGTCATTCTCTTCTCTCTCCACTCTCTCTCCCTCCACTTCTCTCTCTCCCTCTTTTCCCACTCTCCTCAGCCTCTCTCCCTCCCCTTTCTCCCCTATCTCTCTACCCCAGTCTTTCTCTCTCTCCCTCCCTTCCCACTCTCCCCACTCTCTCTCCTCAATATATTTTATCTCTTTATATTGATATTTTTTTGTGAACTCAGTTATTTAATTTGTATAAAAACAAAAAAACCAAATATTTAATTGGAAAAAAATCAGAAGACGCAGTTATACATTTTTTCCAAGAGGGTCACTCAACCCTGGGATTAAAAAAAAACTTTATCCAATTCCAGATATTATATGAAGGACCTGTGTGCAATACTTTTAAAGTTTTAATGTCTATATATGGATTTGTACACCTCTTCTAAAACAATTTTTGATGAAAAAAATCTGTGGTAACGCATGCTGATTTTTTGTCTAGGAACATGTAAAGGTATTATAAGTTTAAATTTAGAATATCTTGAAAAATTATCAGTAGGTAAGGTACCTTGCGTATGTCTTTAACGCGTATTTATACCCCCCTCCTGAAAAGCGGGAGAGATATTAGTAATCGTTATGTCCGTCCGTCCGTTCTGTCTGTCCTTGTTACGCTTGATTTATTTCATACCACTGAATGAAATTTGATGAGACTTTCACAGAGTCTTTATTACGTACATACATGTATTGCCATTGTGCATCTCCTATTTTACTTTTTGATCGGACACATAATTTGGTTTTTCCGTAGAAAAACATGGACACTGCCATTATATTCATATGGGGTATCATTTAGTTAGCTCATTGCTCACAGTACCTCTAGTTTTATTTTTAAAGGTTTATAATATAATACTGTGAAAAAGTAAGGAAAAGAAAAGAATCAGCAGGCATATTTACAAAGAAGTCTTAGGACTAAGAAACGTCTTATTACACTGTATATACTTCGAGGACATTTCTTAAAGGCAGAGATTTTAAGCACCGCCTTCAAAAATATCTGGAGTTGTCATAAGTGCATTAACCCATGGACTGTTCAAATTTTAACTGCCCCCATACCCTTTACCCCTTGTTTGGCACTCGATTAACTTTTGATCCTTTGAAACATTATAACACATTGTATTACAAAATACTAGTATATGAATTGAAATACCTTTAATATTTAGGATTATAATAAAATATGAATAAAAAATTAAACTTTTTAAAAATCTTTTTTTGCAATTTTTTATATTAACAAATTTTTATATATATATATTTCTCTCTAAACTGAAAATGTTAATTTAGTTTAGAGCAACACTGTGTGAAGCAATTTTAAAATATTTATAAATGTTTCTAAAGGTTAAAAGTTTCTTTGAAAATTTAGTCTTTTTTATTTAGCATGTTTCTTTTCAAAGGAATAGAAAACAAATAAAAAATGTACTTTATCAATCTCTTATATTGAATAAATATTAAATAGGATAAATATATTGGTCATTTTTTCAACTCAATTTACCAGGGTGACCCTCATTATAGAAAAAATCTCTTGGCTACCTTGATGATGTTGGTATTATATTTTTTTTTTTTTCCATGATTTATTTGAAAATTTCAAAATGAAATATCAATATAAAAATAAAAATTATTCAAATATGTGTGGCAGTTGGCAGTAAGCAGCTGACAGTAAGCAGTCAATTTTTGCAGTTGGCAGTAAGCAGAGGAAAAATGTCATACAGAATTCCATTGTCTCTGAACAGTTTTTTTTTGTTGTTGTTGAAAATATGGCAAGTAAAATGTGCTGAAAAGGGGATAATATTATTAATCAAATCGATATTCATGTTCAGTTTTATTCGATATCATATTCCTTACAGTTCAAAAAAACATTTTTCGCTAGTGTTTAGAATTTAATCCGATTAGATCTACATTAATCAATTGTATGACAAAAGATGCGTTCCAATTGCCTTCTTAATTCTTTATGATAGATTCAAATTTACCATATTCGGAATTCATTAAATAATAACAAAAATCGATGGTGTAAAATTTATTCCACGAAATCATGAACTTTACACGCTCATTAAAATTAATTTTTCCAAAAGAAACCTGATCAATGTTTTCGAGGAAAATGAACATTAAAAAATTATCACATTGAATTAGTCATTTTGTTAATCTAGAGTAACATTTATTTATTGCTTTCGTGTCATTTTTCAAGCGTGCATATTTTATTTTTATTAAATTTTTAAAGATAATTTTGTCTTGTTACCATACATATATGAATTGCCCTTTATATTTTGAATCTAATAAACTTAGACATTAATAAGTGTAAAATAAGAATCGCATTATGCTGTATACAAGTCCTGTTCATTATACGACGTGTTAGAGTACCGCTTTTTGGCCCCACAGCCAGATAAAAAGAATCAGACTTAAATGATTCGAAAAAAATGGTTGTACAGTAACTAAGAAGAAATACATTGAAACTTTGTTTCAATTTTCATACTTCGTACGTTTCAATGAATGGAACTGGTCGCCATTTTGAAAATTTTCAATGTTTAATACACAACAAGATTTTTTTTATATAATTTTTTGTAAAGATTCATTGTCTTCTGCAAGATCATCCGTGAAAAAAAAAATTAAAAAAGAGCCACTTGTAACAATGTGTCCCACTCCCTTGTACATATGTATACATGTAAGTACAGGTATGATATTTTAATGGGGGGGGGGGGGTGTTGACCCGGGGAAAAATCGACCTCTATAAAATAGAATACTGGTAGTAGCCCTCCCCCTCCCCTGGAAAATTGAAACTGGTGTTGGATTTCCATGTGGGAAATCATACTTCAGAGTCATTTTTTTTACGGGGAAATATTAATCAAGATCTAATCTTTCAGGAAAAATCCCGGATCTACTCAAGAATCAGTTTCCGACGAAAAAAAAATTGAGAGGTAAAAGCTTACTCTACAAAACTGGGGATCTTGGATGATCCAGATTTTATGGAAGAATTCTCTATTTCTTAACCTTTTTATGATCGAATTGGAAGTAACCTATTCCTAGGGACAAAAATAATTTCCCCTCTCTGAGTTGCATAGACTTCAGAAGGAAAGTGAAAGTTGGAATGGGGAGGGGCTAAACTGACCAAAAAAAGTTCTGGGGATAAAGTCTCAATTTTCATTGCCTTTATTATGCCTGTCTTTATAAAAAAAAAAGTTAGGGTGGAGAGATACCCCCTCCCCCTCCCCCCGTTCCGACGCCTATGTTGGATCCAAGCACACAAGAAAAATCAAAGGAAAATTCTTATATTCTTTCAATCAGTAATTCTTCTAATAAATATATACATATGCTAGTATATTAATTACGTTATCCTAGGGCGCCTTGAGATCTCAAGGTCCTTTAAACAGTTTCCCTTTCACACGAGAACACTTGTATATATATATTTTTTTTTATTTACAGATTTATTAATAACATTTGTCATAACATGCACTTGACACAAATCTCCATGAAAGAAGAGAAAACGGCGTCACATCTTCGCAATCCTATATATGCATATTAAATATTGTTTGACATTATTAAATCCCAAGTATGATTTTTTCTGAGTGGAAAATGTCATATTATTAAGATGTAGTATGTGGAGATATAAATTTTTTTTTTCAATTCTGTAATTAAGATACGAAAAGTTTGAATCTTCGAAAATTCACTAGCTTACGGAAAGCCTTTCGGGGACTTAGCCCCCTGACCCACCTAAGCCCCTAAACCCCCTACCTACTCGGGCGTCCATATCAAAATTACCCTCCCTGGCTACGCCCCTGTACCGTTTCGCATTACGTCACTATCTTTTTTGACAGATGCGTACAGTGTAAACGCATCCACTGTGTGATTGGTCAATTCATTATACCCCTGCTTGAAAAGTGGAAGAGTATATCAGTATATAGTAATCGTGATGTCCGTCCGTCTAGCTGTATGTCCGTCTGTTACGCTTTGGGGTAGCCATCCCTTATCCGCAACTCCTCTCATACCACTGAATGAAACTGGATTAGACTTTCAACAGAATCTTTATTACATATTACCATTGTTCACCTTCTATTTTACTTTTAGGTCCGACACATATTCTGGGTTTCCTACAGCAAAACATGGACACTGCCATTATATTCACATTGGAGGCGCGGGGTATTATTTATAGTCGTTTTATCAGCATCGAGCATTCTCGTCGAGATATCAAACATGGAGAAAAAAATATATGTCTCAAAATACAAAATTAACATCATAATCCTCTAAAGGACATATTAGTGAACTTGAAAAAAAAAAAGAAGTGTCAACAAATCTGGCATCGTTAAAATTTCGGTAAAAATATACATGTAGTTACGGAATATTAACGTTAAGGAAGTTACATGTGATTCCCCAGCAATAAAAGTTAAAACTCTCGGCGATAGTTAAAATCAAGCGTGTGTTAGGACATTAAACAAAAGTATGAAGCATTTCGCTCCTAAAATGATAAAAAGTTGAATACCTTTAAATAAATGCAAAAACTTTCATGAATTACAGTTACGGAAGTTAAATTTTTCAGAGAGATAACAGTTTTTCTGTAATTCATTTTGTTTGTTATTTCAAAAATGTAATCGTCTAAAATAGCTTACTCGCTACTAGAATCAAAGATATAAGGTTCCGTGGTGACTTTCGGATAAGTTTCAGTTCTTAATTTTGAAATCTGCATTCTGTTCGTGAAATTTAAAAAAATAATGGTTATGGAAGTTAATCGATTTTTAGCGACATAAAATTATTTTGCATGAAAGAAGATCCATGCATTTTTTTGCGAGTAGTGGTTTGATTTCAATTTAAAGTATATAATTAAATTTTTTTTACATTCTTCGCAATCTGTTTGGGACTCTTGTACGGCTGAAAATTCTATCTTGAAATTGTAAATATTTAAATGAAGCGACTTGAAGATTTGCAGTTGAATTCGTTTTTCAACATTACATTTATTTATTTTCTTATCGAAACTTTTAACTGCAGATATATAGGTAAATATAAACAAAACCATGTCTGTATGTTGAGACTTAAGGTTGAAATTGATCATAAAATTTATAGTTAAGATTTTAAAACGGTATAATTGTAAGCGACATAGAAAAATCTTCATTGGTCGTGTTTTTGTAGAATGCTGCG
The DNA here is from genome assembly GCF_032062105.1 of Saccostrea cuccullata. NCBI lineage: Eukaryota > Metazoa > Mollusca > Bivalvia > Ostreida > Ostreidae > Saccostrea > Saccostrea cuccullata. The sequence goes on along the minus strand of NW_026927468.1, from coordinate 62,253 downwards.
CGATAAGGAAATAGTCCGTTGTACAAGCAACCAGTCAGGGATAACAAGTAACTATCAGTCATAATGCTTGCGGTTAGGTGTACCATTAGCCTTGAGCGCAGCTGTCATCATACATGCTTGTTGTGACGTTATGCAAAACCGCACTCTTAACCGAAATTATTAATAATGTCTATTAAGAATTGATGAAAACAAGATGTGTTTGTGTAACACTATGCGCCCGGCGGCAACAAATTTAAAAACAAATTTTAAGCATATAGGTCACAGTCAAGGTCACAAGGTCATTGATCTTGGTGTTATTTAAAAGAACTTGATTAGTGAGGTATGCATACCAAATATGAAGTCTCTATCTCTCATGGTTCAAAAGTTATGGTGAAAGTTCAAAAAAGCTATTTTTAGCATATAGGACACAGTCAAGGTCACAAGATCATTGACCTTGGTTCATCTGAAAGGGCTTAACTAGTGGAGTATATATGCCAAAAATTAAGTCTTTATCTTTCTCCTTCAAAAGTGATGGCGAAGGTTAAAGTTTGCCGACAATAAAGCTATATTTATTGATAGGTCACAGTCAAGGTCACAAGGTCATTTTCCATTGTGTCATTAAAAAGGACTTAATCAGTGGTGTATGCATACCAAATGTGAAGTCTCTATCTTTTATGGTTCAAAAGTTATGGCGAAGATTAAAGTTTTCAGAAAAAAACTATTTTTAGCATATAGGTCACAGTCAAGGTCACAAGGTCATTGACCTTGATGTCATTTGAAAGACGCTTAAATGCAAAACCAAATATGCACTTTAATTAACAAAAGTTATGGAATGAAAGTTTGCTGAATAATAAACAGCTAAACAGACAGAAAAATTGATCTTTCGATCCAGGCGCATAAAAAAACACAAAGTCAAGAAATTCTCAAGAATAATACGACGTAATAGGTGTACATGTACTTCCTAGGTCACATTTAAGCCGATGGTCGAGCGACTAATTTTTCTGGTCTTGTCGGCTGAAAGAACATGATCGGCCGTCAAGAGTATCGAGAGTCACATTAATTCAAGGTTAACAAATAACACAAAAAATATTTTTTTTCTTTAGAAATGAGCAATATTTTTCATAGATTTATACTCAGGTGAGTGACATGAGTAATTTTTGCAAGGCAAAATGGCAGAATTTTGTAAGATTGTGTCTCAATGTTGAAAATGTGTGCAAAATTTCAATAAAATTGCCTAAAAAATCGACAAATGGCGCATATCTAAGCAGCAAGGAATACTTAAGATTACTTTATATCTTACGGATTAATTAAGTTATTTCCGTTCAAAAAATATTTATCAATCCATGCATCAACATTTTGTTTGTGTTATGTATCCTTAATAGGTTATTTCACAAATCGGCCAATCGTCGCCAGATCACCGAGCTCTGAGCTACAGTTTGATTTTAACCGTCTGCCGAAATTTTGGATACCTTTATTGTCGAACGACGTACGACCGACTTATAAACTGACCGCCGATGGTTGGATGATGATAGAAGGTTGGTCTACGGATAACTTCAATTGAAGAAATCGGCCACAGATAGATGGACACAAAATTGTACATCGGGCAAGACAACGTATGAACTGCCGACTGTCAACAGAAGAATCCCATTTTTGCTTCAAAAACCTTCGGCCGTTGATCGTTTTTGGAAATGTGACTGAGATTTTAGTCGACGTCAGTTTACTGTTTAAGGTTAGTGCTATAGACAGCAAAGTGTTTTGAAACGATATATATACTTGAAAGGATGTTTCATTATATATACTTGAAAAGTTACCTGAGCAACTGGGTAGGTAAAACAACCAGAAGTCTCTGTCGAGACTGAAGCTGTACTGGTTTGTACTTATACCAAAGGAAGAGAAAAGTACTTAAGCAGTTGGGAATTGAAACTTTACAACAGCAATAAATAAAATAATGATCCTTGATTAGGTCTGTTAATGTTCTTAGTGTAGTCTGCTTGCATGCCACATTATATTATAATCAGACTAAAACTGTATTTGGAGAAGCATTTTGAGAGTATTTAACAGAAATTTCTGTTTTCAATAACCAAGGCAATAATGTTCATCAAAGTCAAAAACCGATATGCAGAATTGTGTATCTTAATGTCGTCTACTTGTGTGCCAAGTTATATTGAAATCGGACCAAAACTGTAGGAGACGTAGCATTTTGAAAGAATTTCACAGAAATTTCTATTTTGAGTAAATCAATTTTATCAAAATCAAAAACCGATGCTTTTAAATTAACATGATACATTATTATCGCTTTGCTTTTTATTTCACAGCAATTTCTATTTTTAGCACAATTTTTATTGTATACAAAAAATTATATCCTTTTATATTGAAATCAGACCTTTGCATAACAATTTCACAGAAATTTCTATTTTTATCCACGACAACAATGTTCATCGAAATCAAAAACCGATAGACAGAATTATGTACCTTAGTGTAGTCTACTTGTGTGCCAAGTTATATTGAAATCAGATTTAAACTGTAGGAGGAATAGCATTTTGAAAAAATTGTCTACAGACAGACAGACAGCTAACAGACACAAATCTACATTAAAATTTCTGGTCTCTCGACCAGAAGAGCTAAAAATCAGTTTAGTTATTTGAATATAATAGTAAAAGTCATCAAACTAATACTTTGTGCTTTAAACATGATACATAATGGCTTTGATGTTTTAAAGATGAAAATCTGTATTGATAAATCCTTTATATACCATTTTCGATGCTTTTATATTGATGATCAATGATGCTTTGTTGTTCTGAAGAATTTTCACAATTTGTCCTTTGTATTCCTACATAAAACCTTGATCACCCATTGTGGCCACACTTAACCCCCGCTGGTCATGATTTGAACAAATTAACTTGAATCTACACTTCCTGGGGATGCTCCTATATAAATAATTATATGAGCAATCAAAGCTTTGCTGCTCAATTTTAAAGAATTTTTCTATATAAAACTAATTATATGCCCCAGCAATCAAATAATCTACACTACAAGACTATATAATATGCTTTGCTTTGTTTTTCTTGAGAAGAATTTTTTTTAAAGATTTTCCTATGTTTTCCTATGTTAAACTTTGATCCCCAATGGTGGCCCCACCCTATCCCTGGGGGTCATGATTTGCACAAACTTGAATCTATGCTACATGTACCCGAGGATGCTTTAATATAAATATGACCAATCATGGCTTTGCTGTTCTTGAGAAGGTGTTTCTTAAAAAGATTTTTCGAATATATTCCAATGTTAAACTTTGATTCCCATCGTGGCCCCACCCTATCCCCGGGGGTCATAATTTGAACAAACTTGAATCTACACTACCAGAGGATACTTCCATTTTACTAGACCAATCATGGCTTTGCTTTCTTGAAAAGAAGATTTTTAAAGATTTTTTTCCTATCTTTTCCTAGGTTAAACTTTGATACTCCCTGGGGTCATGATTTGAACAAACTTGAATCTACACTACCTGAGGATACTTTCAGGTGAATTTCATCTTTCTTAGTCCAGTGATTTTTGAGAAGAAGATTTTTAAAATATACCTTTAATTTTTTACTAATTCATAATATCTCCCTTAGAAGAGGGCATGGCCCTTCTTTTGCACAAACTTGAATTCCCTTCACCGAAGGATACTTTGTGGCAAGTTTGGTTGAAATTGGCCCAGTTCAGAAAAGCTCACAAGTTTGCAACTGAGACTTCGGCTCAGATGAGCTAAAAATGTCAGGTACTTCCTAAGTACAGATGTACAGTGTATATTCATAATAAGCTTTATATCTAGTTATTTTCTGTTAGGGAATGTTTCCTGAATAAGATTTTTCATAATTATGTTTTTTACTTCACAAAATAATGCATGTACATGTACTTACATGTACTTACATAAATACATAAGTTTTCTCTTTAAAACATTCTCAACATAGACTTCCAACCATCTTCGCTAGCCAAGTTTTCTGATCCGCTACTCCACTTACGAAGGAGAAGAGATGCATATCAGAAACCCTTGGCTAACGAAGACTGATGACTTGCAGCTAATTTGAGCTTAACATACATTACGTACTGAGTCTACCTTACGATTGTCTATAAAACAAGAAAATTGTCGATAAATTAGATAATATAATAAATACATAAGTTATACTCAATCATTTAAACAACAGCAATGTAAGTCATTTGTATGAATGCAATTAATGATAGCTATGTAAGTTGCATGCAGATCATTTCGAAAAATTAGACATGATTTGCGATACACTGTGTTCTTCTTTAATTATCTTGATTATGAATTCATACTCATTAAGTACTCGATGTCATGCTCGGTCCATTTTTAGCTAATTTGCTGTTTTCAGTGGCAGTTTTGCTGTCAATGGTTGATATTTTCATCTTCTTTTTCCGAGAAAAGACAGATTTAATAATTCTGCGTTTCACTTTTTCATTCATAATGCCATACAAAAATGGATTCACACAAGCGTTTCCAAGAGCCACACATAAGGCCCCAATGAAAGCCTGTGATGAGACCTCCATCTCATCGTCCATACCGTCAGCCTGAAGCAACACAAACACGATAAAAATTGGCAGCCACATCACAAGAAACAAAACAACCAACAAAATGAGGTTCTTCACCAATCTGAAATCTCGTTGCTCCCGAGATTTTATGGATTTTGTTGTGTTGTTCGTAGCTATTGTCATTACAGCATTTCTGGATTTTTTGAATTTTTTCAAAATTCGGAAATAATTAAATACCAGTATTCCGAGTGGAACCACGAATCCAATGATGCAGATGCAGATCGTAAATATCAATGAAACACGGATTAGTTGATTATTCGGCCACAGTAAGGTACAGATATTTACGCTTGTGGTACCGAACGGAAAACTTTTTAAATTGAAATACATGGCAAGTGGAATAAATGCTACGAAAGCCAGAAACCAAAGAATAACTATGCTACACATTGCCATTTTAGGGGTGACTCTTTTCACAGAAGTTTTGAAAATGCAGATATATCTGTCGATGCTAATTATTGTCATCGTCCAGATCATCACAGCTGCACAGATAAATAGAACATATACCAGCATTTTGCAAATAAATGAACCAAGAACCCACGTTCCAGTAATGCGCGCAGCCGCAATCAAAGGACTTCCGGTGGAGAAAAGGATGTCTGCGACAGCCAAATTGCAAATCAGGTAATTGGTCACAGTTCGGGTGCTCCTAAGTTTCATTATTTGATAAAATGCAAAACAATTTCCCAAAAGAGAGAACAGAAAAAGAAAGATTAACACAACTGCCTCCAAGTAAGGGAGACCACTCCAAGGTCTGTTAAATTCCGAGAAATAAGAGAAGTATGTGGTATTACCCCAGCCATACTCCTCGTCGAATCCGAAGAAGTAGGATCTGTTCCAATGCGACATTTTGGCATTTTCCTCCAAACTTTGACAAATTAGTTAGGCATCTGAAAAATAGAGAGCAGAATTATTGCACGAGTAAGGTAAATATATATATAATACAGTTACTGTAAATAAAAAAAATTATGATATACATGTATTAGTTCTAACTTTAGATCAGCCTTTGCTTTCTTAAAAAATTGACCAAAATTTCACCATTTTTTCCAGTAATTGAAATACCACTGAAAGCAACTCCCTTAAAAATTTCTTTACAATCAGGTATGTTACTATAATAATACTTCTACATCTATTGCCGTGCCGTTGAATGATATGACATTGTACAATATATATATCTACCAAATTTGTATTTAAAAAAATGATAAAGCTTTTGTTTATACACAAGTTGTTAAAACATCATTTCTCTTCCTGTGTGACTGGTTCATGGCTACATGTATCAGGCGTTTTGCTGACAACAATTTTGAACCACATTGCACTTGCACGTCACGTTTTTGTGATGCAAACTTCTCGTGTAAATCTATTCATCATGTTTATATTATTCGTGTACTTAGTGTTGCTAATGAACAACTTGCTGTTAAGTCATGTATTTGTACCTAATCTATACACAGACAAAAGTGATAAATAGTTTATAAAGATGAATTATTTCAAAAAGAAATTGATGCTGATGAAAATTAGATCCTGTTGGAATTTTCAGATCATTTTTTTCTTTGCGGAGATCCGGATTCAGTGATATTCTGTCAAGATTTAAGATCAATCTTATCCAGCTTATATTATTATGGTCTCTAGCATCGAGGATGGTTCTATCCATTTGACCTTAGTATAGGCAAATCATCTTCTTCAATGTTCTAACGTCGCCCGCGTGGTGCAATGGTTAGAGCGTCTGCGAAGTAAGGAGTTGATCCTTACGTCGCAGGTTCGAAACAAACTGTGGGACTTGGAAACCTGTCCTTCGGATGAGACTAGCTGTATAAACCGAGGTCCTGTGTCTCAGTATTTGCTGGATCGAAAAGACCCCGTCAGACAGCTGTTGATCCTGCCCGATTTTTTTCTGTTGTTTAACATACCTCTCGAGAATTTTTTTTTAATCTTATGGAAATGCTCTTGTTCTAATGACCTTGCTCACGGATCAGAAAATCAAGTTTTTAGTAAAAAAAATTTCTAAGATTGCAACTTTATATTTAAAGATACAGAGAGGCAAAATCCCAATTCTTCATGTTTAAATTATGTTGAACTTCAATGTTTAATATATTACTGCATTTAGAGCCGTACATTTTGCATATAGTAGGTTTAAGAGTGCTCAGATTAAATCTCATATTGTGGCCCACATTTTTAATTTGTGGTTCTTTACCGAAGAATTCAAAGTAACTGGCCTATATTCAATTTTCTCTGCTGTTGTGTTGTTGTTAATGTACGTTTTTTGCAAATTACAATTATACTAGAAGTAATTAATTTTGAAAAATTATTTAAGAGTCGTTTTCGAACCAGTTTCATAAGACAGAAAAAAGGCCGTATATATTACTCGCAAATAAGTACATTGATATCCTTAATTAATTTAAGAATAAATTTGTACATTGATACATGTAAAAAGAAACATTTTTTTAAAAAAAGAATTCAAACCAATCGATCAATTTTTTTAAAAAGTCGGTAGATGAGCCAAACAAACGAACAAAAATATTGAGCTATTTATTGGTCCTCATGCCAATGTACGTTTTAATGCAATTCATCAAAACACAATAAAATTTAATGCAATTGTTTCAAAATTTGGTGTAGTTGTATAATTTTTTTTTTTACCAATTCAGAATTTGCAAAATTACAATACTTTTTGCTTAAGATAGTGGTTCAAAGCTCGTGGTATTCAATTCGATTTTAACATGTTAAAGTAGTTTGAACTTTATAGAGTTTGAACTATTGAAGCCCTCTTGAGAAGTTTAACACAAAGATCATTGACAACGTCTTATGGTCTTAATGACCTTAACCAGATTTGATTATACTTACAAGTATACATATATATATATGGACGTCGACTCAGTGTCTGTTACAAGTATGTTTTGATGTCAGATGTAAAGTCTTGATATACTTTTTTTACTGATTAAGAAAAGGCAGTTACGGAAATGCCATCATCAAATAGAGCCGAAACGTTTTCAATTGGCAAGACTTCATTTTCGTTGAAGCTTAACCAATAATTATATATATTTAAAATTCAATATGTGTGATACTTTGTGCGGATCTATTACGAATTTCATGCAATGACGAATAACTTTCACATTTTTATCGAACACTTCAGGCAAATATCATTTCCTTTACTAACGAGTGAAAGTCAAATGAACGTATGAATAGGACACTAATGAACTTTAAAAAACTTCAAAGTGACCTCGCTTTGAAATGGAAGAACAGCCTTTTACTAACTCCTTTGTAGTTACATCATTATCATTTGTTTTAATTATTTCTTTCTTTCTTTCTTCCTTTTTTATCGTTTCTGATCGAAACAGACATCCTAAATACATGTATTACAAAAATTAAGTATTTCCGGGTAAGATATTTTTGTTGAAAATGTATTTCAAAACATAATTCATGTATTTGATGCATATATTTACTAACCAATTGACATGACTTGTCTTATATATAATTGTTAATCAAACACTTAAAATTGGAAAAAAAAGGGGTAAAATCTCGAATCAAACTCTTCACTAGGGATTGAACTTGCAATAATTACTGCTATCATCACCAATATAATATTGCATTTTCTTTATTACAAAAATCTCTTAACCTCTAAAACTTATATTATATTTAGGTACACAAAATACAAGAAATAAAAGCCAATTTATGAATAAATTTAAAGGAAAATTTATACCTTGGAAAAAATTAGTGATTGTAAAATAAGTATTATAATTTTTTTTATTTCCCTTGACGGCTTTTAAAGCATTTTCTAATATTCTATTAATGTTTGATAGCATTTTTGGACAATGCATACCTGTGTTTTAATCGGCAAAGTAATAAAAATCCTATCGAAATAGTCCCCGTAAATCACCGTACAACAATAACAAAAAAAAAAAGATACAAATCTCGAGTTCAACAGAAGCTATAAAATTACTGCATGATTCGATTGCTGGTGGTTTTATGACAATGTAACATCTTGTGCGAGGTTCCATAAAGATATGCCCATTGTGCAGTATACTACTTCAGTACTGATCAATGATGGATTGAAAAGGAAAAGTACTCGTAATATCCTGACCATTTGCTCGTTCTCTATAAATCACACCGTGTGTGTTTTCCTCTATCTCTTTTTGAAACAAATTGATCAGTCAATATTAATGATAATGTAACATTTTGATTCAAGTGAACATGCCTATCAATATATTTTTATATACTACATATCTATTTAGTTAAATTTTACCGTTAAAAAGCATATATATCTATATATAGATATATATATATATATATATATATATATATATATATATATATATATATATATATATATCTATATATAGATATATACACATAATAATTCAAGTGAACATGCCTATCAATATATTTTTATACTACATATCTATTTAGTTAAATTTTACCGTTAAAAAGCACATATATCTATATATAGATATAAACACATAATAAAGAATACGATATAGTACATTTTTATCATGATTTAAATAGCAATTTTACATATTCATCTAAAAATAAAGTAAGAATTACCTTTTCGAGAATACATATAATTATGTAACTTTCAACTCGAACATAAGGAAATTAAAATGCTCCCAGTGGTAAGTTCTCTAATTTCAAAGTGAGCTGTTAAGCGTGTCTCCACATTAGTTTGAAACACGAGTACATGTAATTACCCCTCGATGTAATCGACAATTAACCGGATGTGGAGAATGATGCAGTTTTCTTTGCACTTGAGAACAATGGCCGTCATCCTGTATATAAGGTGCTGAAACGTGTTTCCTTTAAAAAGATTAAAAAAACCTAAAAACATCTATTATCCATTAGGACCCGGTATATATAAGTATACATTGAAGTTGTCGCAATGATATAATTATATACATGACTATACAGTAAAACTTGTTTAATCCGGATGTGTGTATTCCAAAATCCTGTCTATATAGTACATGTACAATTCAAACTTTAATTCCAATTCTGTATAAAATATTGTTTAATCCGGAATTTGTCTAATTCGAACAAAGTGCCAATGTCTTTAGTGAACGGATTGAACAAGTTTCGTTATATTTAAAGAATGAAACTTATTTTAACTTTGTCGAGTCCTGTGTATATACATGTATAAGTTGTGAAAGACAAACAGAACGGTATCAAACTTCGCGATCATAGAATTTAATTTTGAGCTGTTAATTATTCATGAGAAAGCATCCACAAAGTCACAAAAAGCAATTAATCAGCAATCAAAACCAGAGATAGAAGAAGAGAAAATTAATATAGAATGCATTTCGTTTTGCTCCTGATCAGATGCAAATGGGTCATGTGGGTTTTTTTCCCCACAATCTACAATTTGTCACTTTTTGTAAATTTTATAATTTTTTTAATAAAAAGAAAAAAAGTACATGTATCCATTTAGAAAAATAACTTTTATATCTTTTTAAAGAGAATGAGAGAATCCTAAACTTTGCTTTTCTAACTGCATTTTATCAAAATACGTAGAGAAATCTATATTTTATCGGAGTTTAAAATTTCTGTCACAAAAACCGGCTCTTTTTTATCCAATAAAATTTTAAAAAGAGAGTTTGCGTGATACTTAACCAGCTGATATTATTATGTCGTAGGATTTCTGCTACTTAGTATGTAGTCACGAAAGGAAAGGCAAATAATTCTGAACAATATATTATGGAAAAGCAACGATGAGTTTGAAATTAGCAGTCGATGAATATAAATCATACATGAAACGTATCTTTAAGTTATCGACGGGCATATAATATATTTTTCTATTTAAATCGTAAAGAGTACATTAGGAAGAACTTAGCTGATTATTTGCCTTTAGTAAGGTTCCATATGACAACACCATTCAACAATATTACAAATTGATGCCCGGAATCTTTTCTATCAACTTTCATTAGTTTTCAAACAAGACTAAACCGTAGGAGGATTGATTTAATGTGGCTAACAGATTTTACAACGTAAAACATCTCCAGAGAAAACGTGTCCTGCAATTTCATCACAATTTTCATTAGGAGAGTTAAGATACCCTATTTATACCCTATACTTATCGATTGAAAAGAAGAATATAGTGAAAGCCTGTCACATTTGCGAGGGGTTTTTAATAACAAGAGCCCATGGGCCACATTGCTCACCTGAGAAGCTTTGACCATTCTGTTTTTTACCAGACTTCCCCCTTGTAATACATAATGCATCTCCACTCTACCCAACTGATCATAATTAAGACATTTTGAAATCTACACTACCAAAGGATCCTTCCATGTGCACATAAGTTTCAGCTTTTCTGGCCAAGTGGCTCTTGAGAAGAAGATTTTCAAAGATTTTCCCTATATATTTCGATGTCAAACTTTGATTCCCAATTGTGGCCCCACCCTTCCCCCGGGGGTCATGCATGATTTGAATAATTTAGAATCTACACTACCCCAGCATGCTTCCACATAAGTTTCAGCTTTTCTGGCCCAGTGGCTCTTGAAAAGAAGATTTTTCCAATATATTTCTATGTAAAACTTTGATTCCCAATTGTGGCCCCGTCCTTCCCCCGGGGGTCATGATTTTTACAATTTAGAATCTACACTATACCAGAATGCTTATACATAAGTTTCAGCTTTTCTGGTCCAGTGGTTCTTGAGAAGAAGATTTTCAAAGATTTTTCCTATATATTTCTATGTAAAACTTTGATTCCCCATTGTGGGCCCGCCCTTCCCCCGGGGGTCATGATTTTAAAATTTAGAATCTACACTATACCAGGATGCTTCCACATAAGTTTCAGCTTTTCTGGTCCAGTGGTTCCTGAGAAGAAGATTTTCAAATATTTTTCCTATATATTTCTATGTAAAAATTTAATTCCCCATTGTGGGCCCGCCCTTCCCCCGGGGGTCATGATTTTTACAATTTAGAATCTACACTATACCAGGATGCTTCCACATAAGTTTCAGCTTTTCTGGCCCAGTGGTTCCTGAGAAGAAGATTTTCAAAGATTTTTCCTATATATTTCTATGTAAAACTTTGATACCCCATTGTGGCCCCGCCCTTCCCTCAGGGGGGTCATGATTTTAACAATTTAGAATCTACACTACCCTAGGATGCTTCCACATAAGTTTCAGCTTTTCTGGCCCAGTGGTTCTTGAGAAGAAGATTTTCAAATATTTTTCCTATATACTTCTATGTAAAACTTTTCTGGTCCAGTGGTTCTTGAGAAGAAGATTTTCAAAGATTTTTCCTATATATTTCTATGTAAAACTGTGGCCCCGACCTTCCCCCGGGGGTCATGATTTTTACAATTTAAAATCTACACTACCCTAGGATGCTTCCACATAAGTTTCAGCTTTTCTGGCCCAATGGTTCTTGAGAAGAAGATTTTTTAATGACCCCACCCTATTTTTGTCTTTTCTTGATTATCTCCCCTTGTGAGAGAACTTGGCCCTTTATTTTAACAATTTAAATTTCCCTTCACCCAAGGATGCTTTGTACCAAGTTTGGTCAAAATTGGTCCAGTGGTTCTTGAGAAGAAGTCGAAAATGTGAAAAGTTTACAGACGGACAGACAGACAGACGGACGGACGACGGACAAAATGTAATCAGAAAAGCTCACTTGAGCCTTCGGCTCAGGTGAGCTAATAAAACTAAATAAATATCAAATTTTTTTTATTTTGTGAATTCAAAACATCTTTACACTGTATAACACTCTTGTCAAATGAAATTTTTATTTTATGCTTTTATTTAAAATAAAGATACGACGATTGTGCAATTGTGGTTTAGGCGGGTTCGTTTTGATACATGTATATGCATGTAGTATAACTGTGTAATTATGCCAAACGTGCAGATGAATTCAATGAAAAAATTTTTGACTTCATTTCGCTCGGTCGACATGCATTAGAAATTCCAGTTTTCAAAATATAGTTAATATACATTTATTATCCTTTTTTAAAATTTATTAATAAATACACATTTACAAATAAAAAAAAAGAAATAATAAAAATAAAAAGGAATTCAAAAATTAACGTTGAAAAGAATGTAACAAATTTGTCACGGCTCTGAATATATAAAGAGACGAGAAGAAAAAGAATGCTTTGTTCGTAAATATAATGTAAATAAACTATGCAAGAAATCAAATAACTTTGATAACCCAGGTCTATCAGTTGAAAACTTTACATTTACAATGTATGTATAATAATGTATTGAAGCAAAACATTTAAATATCTTATGGTTGGAAAACATCAAATAATATTTTTTAATATACCTTTTTGCTTCTGTCAATATTAGTATGAATCTAATTCAATTGGTATTACATTCTTACAAGCATAATTAATGTAATTAGATCAAATGACATTGGAAATAGTGTCAAGTAAATATATACATATAGTAAAACAATATTTTGGGAACAAAGAGCTAATTACATTTTGATACGAGTGTCTTGAAAACGTTTTAAAGTTTTATGGACCTTAAACTGAAATTTCAAATATACATGGCACATGATTTGTTTTTACACATTCATATGGCAAAGTTTCTTTTGTTAGTGTTAACTAGATCAGTTTTTTAATAAATAAGATAAGTTTTTAAAAACTCAGATTCTCCTGTTGTTCACCTTTTGCTTCCCAATGGTTTTCACTGGGGTATAGTATATATATTTATATCATGATATTCAACTTTAAACTGTCTGAAGAGTCATTAGGCAGAAAGCGCTAACAGTAAAAATGATTTTCGAGTCTTGTGATTCTTGAAATTTTTTCATTGGATATATTTTACTGTACCAAACACTGGATTTTTCTTAAATTATTTATATTATGTGTATGCCAGTTAACCTGGTGATGGATTTCACATTTCAATGGAAGACGTCACCTCAATTCAGTTATTTCAGTACTTTGATTAATTCATAATTCATACTACCAAGTATATTTGGTAGATATTTGAAAGTTTTTTCTAAGAGAAGTAGAGGTAAGTTTATTCATACTTTTATCCTTGCAAATTAATACTGACCTTTGCAGGGATTAACTGATTTCAAAAGTCATGTGACCTAAAGTCAGTGACACGGTGTATTGACTAATTAGTCAATTAATATTGACCTTGACTGAATTAGTCAAAAAAAAAAATTAATATCCTCCTGCTCAGCAGGTAAGATTAAAAAATAGTTTGGAGTTGATGAATTACTCGGACAATAACGAGTCATAGGATCTTGACTTCTCTTACATTTGGTAGATTATAATCTATCCTGTTCCATGTTATTTCCTGTTCCTCTAATTAACAGACATAACTACATATTAAAATAAAATCATTGTAGGCAACATCCAAAGGATAACTTCAAGGTAAATATACAGGTTTGATACTGGTTTCAGTCTTTAGGAAAAACTTATCGATATCAGTTCCGGTTACTGACTTAAGGCCACATGGATGTATTTTTTTTTTGTTTCTCATGTATCCCTTTAGTTCTATTTAATTGTATGTTAACGCTCATCTGACCCGTCCTCTTTCTTATTTGATGCCTTGGTAATGGAAGTGTGATAGGTACAGTTAAGGTTTTATGTCCCATAAAACCTTAACTGTACCTACCACACTTTTTTCTAATCTGTTAACCTACCTCCAGTATTTTTGGCATAAAAGATCTCCAATGCATACATTTTTTCCAAGAAATGAACTTCAACTACTCGGTATTATCTCGCTTAAAACAATACTATTACCCAGAGATGTTCTTGAAAGACACCTGTAGCAATTTGTGCTTGATGCGATTTGTTTCCTGACACTTGTATCGAAAAACACAAAGTGAATGATTCGATCGCGTCATCGAACAAAGTGTTCTTAGACTGTAGTTGAATTCCGGTTGATTGTGCTTAGTTAAGGAGAATCTATAATCTGAATTTCCATAAATGTCACAATGTACATATCAAAATACCAAGAGAAATATGTATTTCTTAGTTTTAAAGTTTACTACTTACAGAAACCTTTAATATTATCCAAAAAACAAATAGAAAGAACAGTTCGTATGATACTTATTTAAGGTGATATAATTATGTCGCAGGATTTCTGCTCTGCAGTCACGAAATAAAAAGGCATTGATGTATACAAAACAGTCTAATATGGAAAAGCAGCAATGCGTTTGAAATTAGCAATCAATGAATAAATGATAACTTCTGATAATGTCTTAAAGTGTGTTATATTTTTTATTTTTTTATAGAAAAACTGCATTAGAAAGAACTTGGCTAATTATTTGCCGTTTGGTAAGGTTCCATGACTACGTCGTTCAACAAATTGATGCCTTGAATATTCTCTATCAACTTTCATTAGATTTTTTTCAAACAAGACTTAAACTGTAAGGGGATTAATTTAACGTTTAGCTAACAGATTTTACAGAAGGAAACATTTCCAGAGTAAACGTTCTGAAATTTCATAAGAATTTTCATTAGAGGAGTTAGAATACTCTATAATATTTATCGACTGGAAAGAGAAATTTAGCGAAAATCTGTCTTAATATTTAAGAGGAATTTTTAATGATAAAGGTAAATAAATTTCATTTTTTTGATTTTATGAAAGCATCTTAAGTTTGTAACACACTAAAGTCTTGACTATCAAATTTTAATCTTTTTATGTTAAAAAAAAGACGTGTAATAATGGTTTAAAGGTTTCTTTTTTATTTATCTATAGTTCAGCGTTTCGACGCGATTCTGTAATTTTTTGCTATACATTGTCAGTATATGGGAGACATTCTAACTGTGTTGAGGGCTTGTGCGGAGACATAAATTGATTTTTATATATAAAATTGGTTTTTACGGAAGCCCATTTAGGACCTATCAAAAATATTTTTGAATTCGTTATAACGATTTTTGAAATTCGTTATAACGAATATAATTTGTTATAACAGATTTATTGAATTCGAAGAACGTGAAACCAAGGAAAAACACTTTATTTCATTGCTTAAACCAAAGCTAAATGCCCTGTCATAATAGACAATTTACAATTTTCCCGCATTATTTGTCTAATTGTTAACGTAATAACGTAATTTAAATACTTGTGTGGATTTTTTATCAAACTTTTGGATTATATATATATATATATATATATATATATATATATATATATATATATATATATATATATATATATATATATATATATATATATATATATATATATATATTGTTATTGTTATATATATTTCTTGTTCTCTCCCCCACCCCCTATTGTATAAGTTACAGTCATGACTGATTGCAGTCAGAAAACTGGATGTTTTAGGATATTAATTAAAAGTCTCTAATTCTGATAGAATTGGGGGGAAATTGGAAATTTGATGTTCTTTTATAGAGTTAAAACCGTTTCATGTCGACTGACTTAATCGATATTCATATACAAAGGCTGTTCAATAAATAATTCCTCGGTGCTCGGAAAATGCTTTTCAATGACTTAGTCTTAATGATTTAACTTAATTATTCTCTTTTAATTAAATCACATGTCCGTAACATTTTTAACTAATTTCTGGTTGTTTTAGAACTCATTTTTGAACAATACGGCCACTAATATTTAAGAAAATGGCATATAAAACTGTCTTTGTCCTCTTGCAATTCGTTGCTCCTTTCAGACCTTTGCTGTTTTTGTTAAGTGCATCTTATTGTAAAATTTGTTTTGAGGGTCTAAAGCAATGGATTCATGTTTCTTTATCTGTTTGAATTTCAGACAAACGTGGATAACTACAGTTTCTGATCTTTTTAAATAATTGTTTAAATATTCTTACACGCTGTTGTTTTCACTCATTTTCAAAACAGAGGGTGACCATTGAGTACTGGTCTTTTTTACTGTTAAATGTTTCTTCAAAATAGTATGAACTACCCCCAAATTGATACCTTTCAAATTTGCCATGTGTCTTAAAGTTAATCAAACATCATATGTGATAATTTGGTGAATTTTAACAAACAGAACATTGGTTGTTGTAAATTCTTACCGCCAAGGACGCTACCCATTTTGGATGCACATTATATCATTATTGTTCATTGAAATCCACCTGCACATGTGTTTATAAAACATACATTGGATGCTGCAAATTTCACAAATTTCAGCGAATCTTTCATTAAGATTCTTAACAAGTCTTACAACAACTTTAACGAAGCGTTTAATTTCACTCTAGTTTACTGATTTTTTACCATTCATTTCTAATGCAATGTCTCGAATAGCCCTTGTTTTCCAGCTTCTCACAATGAAAGTGGTCATATAAACTGATAACAATTCATTAAAGATTCAATCATGAGAAAAAGTCAAGCTTAATATCATATGATATCTGGGTTGTATGTCATAGAGTTCCGGACATTATTTATTGAACAGCCCATATACAAACAAAATATGAGCACAATTAACTTGATATAATGTTTACTTTTGCCACGTACTGATGATGCACGTTTACATGATTGTTTTCATACTGAGTTATATTGATACATAAACACAAATATGGTTGTTTGCAGACGCTGTTTTTGATCAATATAATATACAGTGTAATATGCATATCTTGAATGAATGTCAAAATGAGCATGTATACATATTTAACACTATAGAAGTATTTCTATCTAACATAATGCGCGAGGAAACATTTTTAAAAAATCATGTTGATTTGTCTTCCCTTGAAAACTCATGCTTTTTAAATAATTGAAATTCAATGCAGAAAAATCAAACTAGTCATTTTTTTCACATGTGTTTTTAAATGCTCATTATGACGTCATAAACAATTTTCCTATTTTCTTAAAGAGTTGCAGAAGTACGTTAAAAAATATTTTTATTTGTTCGGACAAATTAGAAATTCGTTCGGACGAATTAGTTATTTGTTCGGACGAATTAGATATTCGTTCGGACAAATTAAAAATTCGTTCGGACGAATTAGATATAAAAAATTTGTTCAACACGAATTAGATATTCTTCGTTCGAACGAATTAGAAATTTGTTCGGACAAATATTATTTGTTCGGACGAATTAGATATTCGTTCGGACAAATTAGAAATAAACAAATAAGTTATTTGTTCGTTGATTAAAGATTTTGCACAAATTATCGGATATAAAACGGATTAGATTTTTGTTCGGACAGTTTAGATGTTTGCACAAATTATCTTGTTAAGAGAGATATACAATTTGTCTATTCAGGAGGATTCATCCCTTTTTAATACATAAGTAGCTCTTTGGACCATAACATACACACTTTGCAACTAGACATGTGCTATTAAAGTCGCTAATTACTATATTATGATTATGATGTTTTTAGGGTCAAAGAACACAGGTCATAAATAAACATCATCTGGACAGAGAATAAATATGACGTACCATGAACCTCTAGTAGTCTTCTTATAAGGCGTTATTAACTGCATTTTGTTTCAAAGATTTGTGAAACACTTTCTGAAATACTTAGCACACTATTCCATTAAACATAAAAGGCTTAAGAAGTGGACTTTCATTGTGAATTACACATCATAAGAGTCACTAAAAATAAGAAAAAGGGGCCTAATTATATTTCCTGGTGTATCAATTATACGGTGTACTATCCGCCTTAAAACACTTGCATTTTTTTCCGGAAGTAACTGCATCAACTATATACACCATCTGTTATATATTACAAACGTGTCATTAACGTATTTTCTACTGCAGGGTAGTGAATATGTACATAAAAATTATAAAGAAAAGAGATCAACATTAAAACGATAAAGAAAAGCTATATATGAAGAATGAAACTTTAAACAATGTGACAAAAATCAAAGACTGCTTTTATACTTTTTAAAGTCTTAAATTAAATAAAATTATGTCCATGGTATTTACTAGTATTCGTGTTCCTTAAGGTACATTTTGTATCGCATCATAGAAAGAAATGTACTTTTTTAGCTCATATGTGTCTACACGTAACGGTAACTTAGGAAGTAAAATAAAGTCCACTTGGAAATCAATTTAAATTGGGGAGGGGGGTTCAAAATAAATCGAAAATTTGGCCATGGCTTTTTATTGCATTTCTAACATCAAAAGTTTTTTTCAGCCTAAAATCTCTAGTTACAATGAAGTATGCTTTTAAACACTTTGGTTCTATCTAAAGTGCTACATAGGTATCAAAGTAATTGTTTTCAAAAATATTTTCGCAGTTTTGTTAGATAGAGAATAAGATATAATGTAAAAAAAGACAAAATCCAAATGTCTTCTTTTCTTATGATCTTTATTGTCTGGTGATTAATTGAACATAAGATATGCTGGAATGATATTTTTAATGTTGATGGAAAATGGGAGGTTGGGGGGTTGGTAAAGATTAAAATGAGTGGGTGTGTTCATACTGAATGTGCATACAATGATATTGACCTCAAGACCTAGCTAAACCTCAGTCTAATTAAGATTTTCTCTTAAATTTGCCAATAACTTTTACATATCCTCTTTCAAAACTATAAAACGTTTGCTGCACGACAAGCAAACAAGAGGGATAAATAAGAAAGTTAAAGTTTAATAAATCACTCCAAATCCACTCCAACAACTTAATTAGACCCGGTAATTTAACCATACACTGTAATAAAGAATTTAATTATACCCCCCGCTTGAAAAGTGGGAGGGTATATAGTAATCGGTATTTCCGTCCGTCCGTCCGTCTGTTACGCTTTGGGGTACCCATCTCTTATCCGCAACTCCTCTCATACCACTGAAGGAAATTTAATGAAACTTTCACAGAATCTTCATTACATATTGCCATTGTGCACCTCCTATTTTACTTTTTGATCTGACATATATTTTGGATTTTCCAGAGCAAAACATGGTCACTGCCATTATATTCATATGGGAGGCGGGGGGTATCATTTAGTGAGCTCATTGCTCACAGTACCTCTAGTTTATTTAAACTAGCTTTGAATATAATTTTATGCATAAAATATAAATATGTCATTAATATGTGTACATGTACATGTATGATGTACAGAAATAGACTGCAAAAAAAAAAAAAAAATAAAAAAAAATAAAGTGCATTCAAATGATAAGTGATTTCTATATACACAGACATTTTTCATCATTTTTCAATCTTTTTAAATGCCATCTTTTTCATACTTGAAGTTGAGATATTTTTTATTTATTTACTCATCAAGTTTGAGCCTTCTAAACTGAAATCAAGTTGATTCGCAATTAATAAACATACTAACATATTTTAAAGTTGCCTCTTACCATCAAGTCTCGTCTATTCCTCCTGAGAAATTAAGACCAAAAGCCTTTTAAGATTAATCATAAGGTATTGTAGCTGAAGTAAATGGTAAATTACTCTGTACTCTTCAAGATAGATTCACAAACCAAAAATCAATTTAGTATCATTATGCAATTTAAGTATTCTGAACAATTTAAGCATTCTGAACAAGAGACCCTGCAACCTTAATGGTCATCTGGGTAAAATGGAGCCATGCAAAGAATTCATGGAATGGCATAACTATTTAATAAAACAAAATAATAAACGGATGAATGAAGATATATTGCTATAAAAAAGCAAACATGAAAACTAGGATGATCCAGTGATAGAAGTGATTCTGGTTATCAGCTAAAACCTAGAAAGTAGATTTACATGTAGTATTTGTTAATTTTTAAATTACCTGAATGGGTCATTTCTATTTACTGTAGATCATTTAATTTTCTGGAGATTATTAATTAGTACTTATTAGTGAGATAAAATTTTCAAATTTTTGGTCAATTCTTTGTTCATTCTTTAAAATAACTTTACTTTAAGAGTAAACTGGCTATCGTAGTTACGCGACAAAGTATAATCTGCTTGCGTAGAACGGCATATTAATGTGATAAACGGGAAAATTTATATTTTTGAGATATATCTCTAAAAAAAAATTAAATTAAGAATCACCAGAACACTTTGACCTGCATAAATTTGGATGAGGCATACTTGCCAATTTATATACATGTACTTATTTTGTCTGCGAAATGAATAGGGGAGTTATTTAAAGAATTTGGACATTTTTCAATATATAATAATATTGATTCATAGAGCTCCAATCTAATTAAAATTAGATGTAAGATCCGCTCGCATACTCGCTACACAAACATCTAACAACATCCCATTGAGGGTCACGTCAGAGGTCAAATTCGGAATGGCTCTAGACTTATTCGCTTCAACAATATACGATGATTCTGCCAGCGACGATTTGATTGGTTGATAGAATTTGACCTCTGACGTGACCCTCAATGGGATGTTGTTAGATGTTAGTGTAGCGAGTATGCAAGCGGATGTTACATCTAATTTTAATTAGATTGATAGAGCTCAAACCTAACACCAGAATCGCTAAACAAAGATTTCGAATTTCAATTTTGGAATAGGCACTCTAGCGTATGATTAACATATACTCGGTTTTGTCTGCTTATAACATGTATAATTAGTGTCCAGTGGAGAGCTGCAAATTTTGTCATATATCCGGCAGTCAGGGCAATTGAGCAGTTAGGGATCTTTTTCGTGCTAGCACCTACTGCAGCACGGGACCTCGGTTTATACGGTCTCAACCTCCATTGGGATTCGATCTTGCGAGTCCTTACTTCGCAACTTAAGTGCAGACGCTGTAACCGCTGCACCACGCGGGAGACTTAAAATTACATATTTGGAATTACATATATGTCCCCCTTGATAATCATAAATATGCTAGAAGGTGATAAGAAAGAAAATTTACCTCAAGCTGGACTTTCCAAAGAAATGAATATGAAATTGAATAGCGAGTCTACACAAGAGGATTCTGACATTTCGGAGGAGGAATATCCCGAGGCAGAAACAATTAGATTTTATTACCGAAGGACCAGGTTTGCTGTACTGTGCACAGGGGATGATGACAATGACTTTAAATTTACCTTTTACAACCACATTAAAGAGTAAAACTCTACGTACGGAAAGCCAAAACAGACAAGTGGGGCGGATCGTTTGTTGCTGGGTCAACCGTCATCAAAATATTTTGCAAAAAAGGAAAACTCGACCTTGGACTGCAAGCTAATAAATCGCCCGGTAGCCATGGTTCCAAGTGCATCTGTATTGTAAATCTGCCAAAATGTATGGCATGCAAAATTCACAAAAATGAGCTAAAATAGTTTCACAGTTGATAAGCTAGGTTAATCGACTGTAAACTATAGTTTACAAACCGTGAACTATAGTTTATACAATTTGTTAACTATAATTTGCAGCTGTAAAACTATCTTCAACGGTTGTAACTTGTAACCTATAGTTTAATCTAATCTAAGTTTATCTGTCTGTAATAAAAACGTTAACAATGGATTTTGTTTATAAACATAGATGCACGTCTGTAAACTATAATTTACAATAGTGAATAATAGTTGAGAGTTCTTAATCATAGTTTCACAAATCGTTAAACTATAATATTTATCAAATCGTTAACTATAGTTAAGAGTTGTAAACCATAGTTTACAAATCGTGAAACTGTATTTATCAGATAATCTATGTTTTGCAATCGCAAATGATTGTTTTCAGTGTTAAGTATAGTTTACGGTTCCGAAACAGAGATTATAGCGCGTTAGCTATGATTTACAGATGTAAAATATAGATTAACGATGTAAACTATAGTTTACGGTCCGTAAACTATAGTTTACAACCGACAAACATTGTTTATCGTCTGTGAAACTATGTCAAGCTTTTTTTTTTTGTGAATTTGTCGTGCCATAAAAATGTATCTACTAGTATTCAAAACGAAATAAAATAATTCTTCACCTAACGGAAGAGGAAAATGAAAATATCCTGGAATGTGTCGATTTATGCGTGTTAACACCAGGGATGGGGTCAATTACATAGGAAAGTAATTAATTAAATTACAATTACTTTCCCAAAACCTTCAATTAAATTACCATTACCATTACATGGATTTTGAAATGTAATTAATTAAATTACAATTACTTTGCAAATGTAATTAATTAAATTACACATTACATTCAAGAAAACATGTATAAATTATAACTGAAATAGTCATGTACATTCCTAATCCTTTATATTTATATCAGTCTATGACATATTTTTACAATAATATTTTAAAGATGTTCATACAATTTTCAATTACTAGCAGTGTCTCCTAACCTACATCTATTAGATTTGAAGATTTTCCTGCCACACTGAAGATTCTGTTCACCGGGGTATTTGTGATAGGAATACATAGATACTGACTAATAGAAAGTTTACTGATGGTTTTACCTTAATTTATATGTTAAAAATTTGGAATCATGAAACATTCGATTAAATTTATGTTGAAAGTACAATTGATGCCTTTTGCATTAATACTTGCTCATTTCAACAACATATTAAGATATTCTCAAAACGTTGGTATTTGACTTATTCTGTGCCAAACTATAATTTAAAGTCAAATGTGTGTGTGTGTGTATAAAAATACCAAGAGACAAGGTCAAAATGTGTGAAAAATATCTATAATTAAGGGATATGTACATGACCCCAGGGCACTAATTAGCACCTGATAATAACTTCTAACACAACAAACAAGAGGATTAGAAGCCATTGGACTACTTATTTTGATATGGATTAATTAATTTAAAAATCAAAATATAAATTTTATATCTTCACTTTACAAAGATTAATTTGATTTAAAAGTTTTTAAATAAAATATGACAATACATGTATTTAATTAGCAATATACTTTAAAAAGGAAAAAATGACTATGTTAAAATTCTTTTTAAGAAATTCTACTATCAGATTATTTGCTAAAAAAAAAATCAGTTAACCTTTCTTAAATAATGTTTATGAGATGGTGGGGGAGTGGAAGATTTTCATTTATTTAAAATCAGTGTAATTGAATGTAATTGAAAAGTAATTGTGAATTACATGCTTTTTTGGAAAGTAATTAATTAAATTACCATTACTTGTAATTGAAAATTTGGCCAATTACACATTACTTTCAATTACATGGAAATTTGTAATTAATTACAGTCAATTACCATTACACATTACCATTACCCCATCCCTGGTTAACACACTAAATTGATATCCAACGCAAGATATATTGATATTAAATGGCGTCTAAATAATTTTTTAGAATTTATTTTAAACAGGTATTTTCAACAACTTTAAAGGAAGTAAATTAATATGGTAAAGAACACTTTTGTGTTTATTTGACATGAATGTTTTTCACGCTACGTAATAAACAGATTTACTCATTAAACATCCAGTTTCTTTTCATTTTTTAACCTTGAACAAAGAAATGGATAAAAGAGAGCTCTAAACTCGAATGAAAACGGATTTTTACTCTAACATTTTATATATAGACATGTTGATACTTCATTTTCAAAAAGAATTTATCAAGAAAAAATATATAAAGATGTTCCAAGATAATGAAGTATTAGAGAACAGTAATCACTGATGTTTACTTACATGCAAATAATGTTTTCAGTTTATTTTCAATAATGCTTTGTCATATTATTTCAAACAGTGTCATTTACTGAAGATTTCCATTTATTCCAACATATATGAAAAGGGATGTCACTTTAACTATATAAAAACCCATGGAGTTAGAACTCTTCAGTATGCATTTATACTTTCATGCAAAGTTTTACTAAGTCGCTCACTGATATGAGTAATTTTACGTTCCGTACGTTCATCGTCATTTATAACGTTACCAAATGTGACACCAACACCGTGCGTAACGTCTCTTAATATTGTCTCTTCAGTAAATGTACATGTACCAAGGATTAAACGATTTACAAACATGTAAAACACAAACCAAACAACATAACTTTTTATAGTCTCGTTTTCCCCCGACTCTTGTTCTCGAGACTTTGCCCTCTCGGGCAAAGTCTCGAGAGCGAGAGTCTTGGGAAAACGAGACTAAACTTTTTACAAAGAGGTAATGAATTCTCCTCCTTTTGTGAAGGGGCACTCTTACTGATCTACATGTATCAACACTTTATTTGTCTACTGAATAAACAGGGGATGATATGGTTTTCATAGAATCAAAGCAGTTTTACCAATTGATCCATAGAGCCCAAACTTTATATCAAAACTCTTGGCCAAGGGACAATGAAATTCATTAATTTAGAAGAGGCAGTCTTGTCCAACTATACACTAAGTTTGTCCAGTAAATGAACAGGGGGTAAGAAGACTTTTTTTAAGAGTCAAGGAATTTTCTCTAAATGTTCAATAGAGCCTAAGCAAGAACTCCTATCCCATGGGTCTTGATTGAATTTCATAATTTTGGCAGGGAGACTCTTGCTCATCTATGCACTTCTTTAGCTTGCTACACAAATAGCAGGTGTGATTTCTTTCAAGAATTCATAGAAAAGAATTTTTTTAATGTTCCCTTTACCAATTGTAGTTAAAGTTCCTAGTTCCAATATATTAAAAAAAATGAAATAATTTCAACCCTTTTCAACTGCAGAATTAGTTAAAAATGTACAAAATTGGTATATTTTTAGCTAATTTTCGTATTAAATAGGGTTTAACTAATTTCATTTTTATATTTCGGAACTACATGTATTATAACTAGTAATAGTTTCTTATGTCCGTGGACTATGTACAACAAATCATAATTGCAGATGAAAAGATACAAAAATATCAAAACCAGGACTGCATTGCTTATCACACTTGTAAAGTAGGGGCTAACAATGCCACAGTACATTATCAGAGTTTTCATTTTTCTTTTTTTGAACATCTCAACACATAATCAATACATGGAAATTTATTTTGCACACACATTTCAATAAAATGAATATTCATAATATTCATTACATATGAGATCAAAATAATACATGTACATGTAACCCTCAACAATTACTGCAGATTACCAATTTGAAATATTCACGACACCTTACTTTCATGAAATTTTCTAATAATCACGACATCATTTTCATGAATTTTGTTTTTTTATTCTATAACCAAAATCTTATATAAAGCAAAAAAAAAGTGATATCTAAATTTTCAGAAGCAGTGCCGGTCTTGCATTACAACAGGAAGAAAAGTTCTTGTCAAAAAAGTGCTTTCAATAAATATTCAGTGTTTTAGTACTCACAAGACTTGTCATTTATGAGTCAGTTCAATACACTGTATATACTAATATATGTCCTGTAGTGCATTATAATACATTAATATGTATAAAAATCTTTCCAATTCAGTAAACAATACCTCAAAGAAATAAATGACCATTCAAAGCATACATGTACTTACTGGCTTTTCTTGACATAAATGAATGTTATCATGGTTATATTTGATTTTAGTACATGTACCTTGAGTTTCTCAATCTAACATCAAATATTAATTAACAGGAACAAGAACTTGCTGGGAATTGGGTGCACAGTTTTACAATTTCCATATACACCAGGAGAAACATTCTCTGGATACAGGTGCATGCACTGTAGCTAAGCAGTAGAAGTACCCTTGAGAGGCTGAATCAGTCATTGCACATGTTGCATGAAATCTGAACTCTGAGGTACACACAGTAATTAAGGAACACTCAGAATGTCACTGCATAGGAATGTATGGAATACAGGTTTTAGCACAAATCATGCTTATTATGCTGTCAATCAAGAAAAAAACATTACTACTTATAGCCATAAATAAAATATATGGCCATCTTCATTTGAACTACACACACAAAAACACAATGGCATGCCTTAGGGAAAAAAACCAAATAATTTATCCAAGTATCTTAATCTGCATGCACAAAATTCATATTATTTTGTTAGAATACCTAATAAGAAGTGAAGAAAAAACTGAAAATGTAAAAATGCTGAAGTCATAAATCAAAATTGTAAAACTCTACAAAAATACATTCCAAAAAAAGTACTCACTTTGTTCACGGAGAGGTATGTGGTTGAGACAATCACAGAACTTAGCAATCAAAGCACATGGTACATTTAATAAGTGAAACTTAGAAAAAAAATAAAAATAAATAATAATCTAATGGAATCATTCTAAACCAATCCAATTTGGTAAGAAATGTTCTTGAGTACTCCCATGAAATTGTGCCATGAAGTCTGTGCCTTCTCTGTATGTGTGTTTATAGTACACGGTGGTGCCGTTTGTTAACCACCCTATCCACCACCCGAAGGTCCCCACCGTCATTATGGTGTGGTGGGTCCTAGTAAGCAGGGCCATGTCTTGTGAAGGAGAATTGCCTTCCACAAAGTGGACCCTCTCATAACTCTTCATAACCTCTCGAGCCCATGCTATGTCATTTCCACACACTATGAAGAGAACATCTGAATATCTTACTTGGTAAAACTTTATGGCATTATGTATGTAGACATCAGGGGCTACATTGTAACCAAATTCTACAAAATGTTTCTTTTTAATATAGTCTCCTCTTCGTATATGAATTCCCACAAGAACGGTCTTGTCAGACACACCCTTATCCTTGAAGGATTCAACAATAGTGTGCAGTTGATCTTTGGCTTTGTTTCGTATATGTGGTTGAAATGTAAACATTCTGCGAATTCCCTCCTCGTGGCCTTTTAAATATTTCCAAGACTGGAAATATCCATTAACTTGAACAGGAGGCATGAGACGTTCGAAAACATCATCAAACCCACAGTCCCACTTATCTTCAAACTTAGAGTAACAAGAGCAAGAATAACTTCTATCATATTTCCAGTTAAGTCCCTCCAGGGTAAATATATTGACTAGAGGATTTTCACTACCGAAAACAACTTCCGTTCCATCTCTTTCTTTGGCAAATGAGTACACAAAGGCTTCCTGAAACATGGCATTGGCCAGACGTCCTTGGATGTAAATGCAGACAACATTGTTCTGTTTGAAGATCATGCAATGCACTTCCCAGTAAAAGAAATAAATGAGCACCACCACTGCAAACACTTTAAGTAATGTTTTACCTGAAAATGAGAAAAAATAGTTAATAATAATTGAAAAGTAATCACTAAAATATGAGCGTAGAAACCATCATTCATGAAATTGAAAACACTACTTGTAAGACTTTTAAGGCTATCTAAAGTTAATTCTACATAATGTATGTTTAACATCACCCGCGCGTGTACTTAACTTTTCAGTGAACTTCGCACTTTGAAAAAAATAAACAAATCCATATTTTTATATCATGTTTCTGTTCCAGTTTTCTCTTATGTTAAGCACCTAAAAACTACTTTTCAAAGAGATAGACAATATTTAGACCTTCTATGAGGTATATTGGAGCTGAGTCTAATCAATCTATCATTTAAAGAATAGATACATGTACAGGTTTACTGAAAATGATTATTTAACCAAAAAGCCTATACATGATCATGATGATTACAAATATTTACAGTTAACTTAATTCATGTAGATGAGTAAAGACTCATTTATTTGAATTATTTATCATTATTTTTTTTTTTTGTTTAATTTTTCCCTTCTGCCCTTGTAAGTTTTAAAGTTTATAGGTGACGTTAAACTTAGAATTAATTTCAGCCAGCCTAATGATAAAATTAACATATCTAATTCAGGCAATGAAAAACGCTTGGAAGATGTGTAGATGTCCTACTTCAGGTCAATATTCAATTCTAATGACCTACTTCAGGTCAAATTCAATTCTAATGACCTACCTCAGGTCAAATTCAATTCTAATGAGAAAAACACAAACAGTTTTTCCTGAACAATGCACAGTACTTAGGAATAATCTTCAAATTTCCAAAGCAATCCAAATTTGAACATATGCCTCTTTTGTAGCAAATCTTTTGAAAATAAAGAAATCAATTGGACATGTACATAACATTGACCTTAATAAAGCAAGAAGCCTCTTTTTGACAAGAAAAAAACCCTCTGACAATAAAGAAATTGATTAAATAGACACATAATTTTTGTAACAAATGAAAGTAAGAAATATTTTAGGGAAATCAAACATCTATCATAACTTAACTTATAACTGCTATACTCACACAATTATGAATAATTAAACATGTATGCATCTGCATGTATAAAAATAACCATGTATGAAACATACACATGTAAAATTATGTGGACAGAGGCCAGTCAGTGTCTTTCTTAAGTAATTGTTTATACTATTTTATGGTGATTTAATAGTGTTGAACATTTGTCTTGACTTTTGACAAGTGTTAAAAATTCAATGATGCCCTATTCTTGCAATCCTTCAACTATTTGTTAAATATATGTCTGCAGCTGAAAAGTACTCATGTTTATGAGACCATGACTTAATTGTCACATCATACATGTATCTGTCAACAGCAAATCTATTAGGACTGAGTAGCACATGAAGTCTATGTGTTCATTTCCATACCACCCCATCAACATCCCTAAGAGTGTAATAATGGATAAAATATTAAATTTATATGAAGTTCTATGCACCAGACAAACATGCTATACATATTCTTTACTGTCAGGCTCCCTATATTCAGGGGTAGTGGCAGGGGCTTAAAATAGATGTGCAACTTCGGCAAAGAAAGGTAACTCTTCATTTATTAAAAAAAAAACAGAACAAAACAAAAACAAGAAAACTTTTGAAATTTTATTTGAATCCTGCTTGTTAAGCACACATTAAATTTACAGTATGACTTTTCACTTAGTTCATTTACACTAGACATGTATCAATATGATACAGCATGTATCATTAAAATAAAAATGGGCTGGCATAGGATGCCTGTTTCTTTTTTCTTTCTTTTTTTAAAATTAGTTTTCATGATTGATATTTTTGCTTGAAGTTGCCTGGTCTCAAATGATTTGTATTAATATCATGAAAATATAGTTATAATTTCTGTGAATATCTGAAAATTTCATGTATTATTATCCTTCAGAATTATACAGTCAATCTGATTGGTTTAAAGCATGTCACGTGAGGTGAGACAATTCCTGATGTCTCCCTCGCGCGCAGGGTGACAACTGTTGTCACCCTCCAGATGACAATGAAATAGCGTAAATGAGTAAGCAGGGTTACAACTGCGTTGTCGTCCTTTGAATGAAATTACACTGATTTAAGCGAGATAACTCTTATTTATGATTTTATACATCTAATATAGTATTACTAATATCCGGGATCGGTAAACAATAAATTCTAGACTAATGATGATGTCAGATCGAGTTGTCTGTTGACATATTTTAAAAGCATAGATTCAGAGCAGAGACGGAGACACAAAATTAAGGTTTGATTACTATTTTCTACTCTGTCTAATTGATAATTAGATTCTTCAGGATAATAAAACTATTATGGACTGTTTAGACGGGAGACATCACCAGTTATCAGGTCTGAGTAGGGTTGTCACCCTCGGGCGCAGCGCCCTCGAGTGACAACCCTACTCAGACCTGATAACTGGTGATGTCTCCCTTCTAAACAGTTTTAATTGTATATTATATATACCTTTAAACATTTAAAGTTATATTTTTAAATTACTTTACAACACTGAAAATCCCAGACAAGAGAAACCTACAGAGATTAGAAATATGAATACATTATGTACATTTTCTGTCCTTAGTTCTTCATTGTACTTGTATATAATTGAAGATTCATTTTGGTAAAAACTTACTAAATGATAAAAATTAACTATGATCAGTCTTCGCGAAAAAGAAAAATTGCCACAGGACATTCGGACAGACAGTTCACACAATTTCACAGGACCAAATGATTTTTCACCGGTCCAAAACTTTAATCATACAATGATCATAATGATGTTACTTCATAGCATATGAATCAATAAACAGACAACACATTAAAAGATCAACTGAAATGTTTCTTTTTCTTCCGTGCTACTGTCCCATCAAAATATTTTAGAGACATTGTGGCGGAAGTAGGTTTTAAAACAATCACAATCAACAATACGTTTTTAATAATGTGTTTTTGTATTAGTTAAAGCGTCTATATGATAAAAAATAAGGATGTGCGATTTTATCGGTATACCGGTATATTACGATTTTTTGTTGCGTGATACGTATCGTGATACGGAGATCTAAATACCGGTCTTTAGCTACATGTTATAAAGTCCAGAAATTATTCATTTTTTAGTTCAATATTTCAAATTACAATTACAGAAAGTGTAAAAAATGTTGTAAAAAGTGAAAAGAATGGCATCTTACTGTCCAAACATAATTGATTTTATATACATAAAAATTTCAAGAAAGTAAAATTTCGTTTTTCTAGCATATATTTTTTAAAGAAAAATAATGACTTTTCATATAAAATAATTGTAAGAACTGCTTTTAAATATATCATGATATTATCGTGATATTGTGGGAAAAAATCGTGATATATCGCGATAGATTTTTTTTAATTTATAAAAAAGAAATTTTTGGCGATACCCATCCCTAATAAAAAAGGAAATATATAATTTAAAACCCAACCAAAACGAACCTCGGACAAACGGACCGATTTTACTAGAAAGTGCATCGGACCAATAAGATTTTCACCTGTTTTGTCAGACGGACCAGTGCTTTTGAAATAGACTGTATGATGGATATAAGCAAGCAAATCTAACAAAACTCACCTCTTCGATTCAGAAATTGAAAAATGGAATTCTTGAGATTAAAAGTTTTCATGATGTCCTCATCTGTAATGGAGAAAAACAGGTAAAAATCAAGCAGCGACTATCAATAATTATTATTAAATAATAATATATTATATAATATAAAATATCAAATGAACCATTATAGATAGAATCGTTAAGATAATATTGTCCTATAGACCTGGTTTAATGATTCGTTCCATGTAAATAACTCACATACATGTACTAACTGCATTCATAGTTGCCAACTCACCTGATTTCGTCGGGTCACACCCGATTTTTCAACCCGTAACCCGATTATTTTTTATGACCCAGCGGGTCATGCTTTTCACCCGATTTTTGCCGAACAACCCGAAAATCTCCCGATTTCCGGATTTGGTTTGTAAATTAGGTTGCACTTTTAACTTCCAGTAACAACCCAAGCTTACATCTACGTAAACAATGCCGATGGATTAATTATCAGTGCAGGTGTAAACAATTAACTGGGTGTTGTTTTGACAAATCAATGTTCGAAGTCAATTAAAATGGCTTCCGATAGAACTAGATTGTTATCAGGGCCAGCAGGAACAAATTGAAACACATGTCTCTGATTGAACCAAGAAAAAGAGAAACGATATTTATGTACATATCATGGAATCTTGGAAAAAATCTTTCTAGATAAAATAAAGTGATCGAAGACAGTGCAGGCCTAACTTCACATTTAAACATATTGCAGTAGTTGATTAATTAAGAGAGAGGAAAAATAACTTCAAAATTGAAATTGGTATACAGTGGTATACTTTCAAATTTAGCAGAAACTGGAAAGTGAAAAGGCTTTAAAAAAAAATGCACACTTACTTCAAGTCATTACTGAAATATGAAACCTTCAATTCTCTTTTTTAACATGTTAATTTAATCAAATTATGTATGAATTTTTTGTCATAGTAAATTAAAACCTTTTTCAATAAAAGAATTCTCAATATACAAATACTTTGTATATATATGTATAAAATTTAATCATGGTAAATATGTCGTGAATGTTGTTACGCGTCATGACCAGATTTTTTACTTTCCAAATCTGGTCATGACCAGATTTTTACATGCTGGAGGTTGGCAAGTATGACTGCATTTACTACGAACAATCCAGAGAGTTCCGATTGTAACATGGTGTGTAAATTTGAAGCGAGAAAAAAAGTGAATATGTTGAATTTTTGTCTTTATATGGATTATTTCTTGTGAAAAAAGGCATATGCATTCTCAAAAAGGTTTGTTTTATTTCTATCCACAGTAATTTGTATACATTACTTTTTTTGTCATTAGCTAGCATTTTTAAAGATATTTGCACCCATCTATTTCATTTACTTTTGTACCTCGTTTGCATAGGAACAGTAAATAAATTATGCTGTAATAATTATACTTCAGGGTATAAATAAAATACACTTAATACATGTAAGAAAAAAAATTACACGGGCCCAGAGCCAGAAAGGCTTCAATGTCTGAAAAAATGCAGAACACATGAAAATCTCAAAGTACATTGCGTATATATATATATATATGTCTAAAGTTGAAATCTTTATAGCATAGCTCATGGATTGGTCGATCGAGTGATTTCTATGGACTTTATTGATAAAATTGCGAATTCCGGGAACTAGCTTACTAGCTGTGACCTGTTGGAGGAATTTCGCAATTAATGAACTTTATCCTTTCAATTCACTTCAGCTTGCTAGGTAACTCTTGTTTGAATTCGATTACAAAACTAATTGATAAAACTATCACCTCTGTCAAAGTTCATCGAGGTAAAATGTGAACATGGCTAGCATTCGCTTAGCAGCTTCAGGGTTTTTCACCTCAACAGACTCTCTCTGTTTGTTTGTGTCACATGTGGAAAAACAATGAATGTTGAACCGTTGTTTTTTGCGTTCGAACCCGATGTATTAGATGCAATCACTGTATCGTGGGTTCTCAGGGAGTTGTTTACAAAGAAATATTGAAAAACATGGTAATAGGATTAAAGAAAATCATAATTCTTTAATCAAATATTTTGAGTAATTAACTTTCCTGCAGAACAAGACATGATAAGAAGTTAGTACTAAATCAAAGCACCGTGAGTACTGATAGACGGTGGCATCCCAGGTAGCACAAAACGTTTTCACAACATTATATTCCAGTTGTAAGGATGTTATTCCAAAACGTTTTTGACATTACGTTTGAAAAATGTTTTTATAACGTTTTATCTAGGTTATAATGACGTTTTTAGAAAACGTTTCTCAAAAACATTTTTAAAATGTTTTTCATAACGTTTAATACTGGTTGGAAGGAAGTTTTTAGAAAACATTTTTGCATAACATTTTTATAATCATAATAAGAATTTTTTTTTATTGCTTAAAAAGCATTATAAAAATGTTTTCATATTCCATTGTTTGAGAAAAACTATTCTAAAAACTCATAATATGATATTAAGAATATACACAGTGTGTTGTGTACGTTGACTCAAATTTTAAGAATATGTATTTTTAAATTGAATGAAATTTATTATAAATTCCGATCACAAATGATACCAGAAAACATGAATATAACATTGTCTTAAAATGTTTGTAAAACGTTGTTAAAACGTTATAGAAACAACAAATATCTCTATATATTTCAATTCTTAAAAAATATACATTTAGTATTCACTTTTTTGTTTGTTTGTTATTAATACTAGGTGATATCTTTTAAAGCATATTAAGGAAAAAAAATTAAACAAAAATGTTTTTAATTCAGTTCTTTTTAATTGTTTTATATGCCACATCGATTTCCTAAACAAAAAAATAATAATTGTGAAAAATATATAAAAAGCCATTTTAAAGTATTTTTTCTAAGATGTGATGTAGTTCAACAAAGTAATGCAGTGCATCTATTCACTTGTATTATTTCCTCCTGGATAACGCGTTTATCAGAAGTTAATTGATTGACACAGCGGGATGCCGTGGTCAGCGCTGATGAAACCGCTCCTTGCTGCAAACTATTTCCACGTGATCTATATAGGTCAACTTATCGAGATTTTGAAAAACCGGACAGCATTCTTGAGAGACAAAGAACAGGATTTAGGGAATATTTTACATCACCGTATGGTATGTTGAATTTAAAGTTGTATTCATCGTGTATACATGTATTAAGAAATAGTATTATAGCTGCATTTGTTTGTATAAGCCTGAATCATTCCTTGTAAACAATGGTAAATGATTGTATATATCTTGGATATTTGAGGGCGGTTAATTGGTTGTTTTTGAAGTAAACTGATCATTGAAGTTTATCATGGTTGTGCATTTATTTTACATATGTATTATGTCTTGTGTCTAGTGTGAATTTTCTTTATTAATGTGTACTTTAGTATAATCACCCCAGGCTTAGAGATAGATTTTCAAATTGAAAGCTTCAAAACATGATTTAAATAGATCGAGTAGGTTGAGTTTGCGTGTTTGTGTGTGTGTGTGTGTATGTGTGTGGAGGGGGGGGGGGGCTTAACGAGTTGGTTTAATACTTTTTGGAAATGTAAAATGATTTGTATTTACATGCAGTGTCATGTATATATTTTTCAATTTACAATTCTCAAAATGAATATCATTTTTCATTTTACAGCGGCTGTTTGCAAAGACTAAATATTACATGTTATGAGAGGAATTGGACAGAATGAAGTTTGCTACACACCATCTTTGAGGGATTTATTAATTTTAAAGGTATGTTTGAAATTTCCTGACACGAATGCATAACGGAGATAGATTCATCATGTTTATTTAGTATATATTTTATAGAACTGTTGCCAAAAACATACACACTTTTCTTGTATAATTCATCGGATTTATGAATATTTATAGTTTTTAAATCTTCTAAAATTATTCTCTATATCTTTGTTTTTCAGAAGAAAACAAAGAAGTCCAAGTGCCAAACAGATGATTTCCAAAGGAAGAAGGATATTGTGATTTTTTTTCTTATTTCAATTGTGACAAATCTTCCCTGTTAAGAAGACTGTTATTGACTGTGTGGATGTAAAAAAGAGTTCATGGATTATATTTGTGAAAGAGTTTAAACCAATTAAAACCATAGGAAGTACAATACTTTTTTTGTTGTAAATTTTTTTTAATCCTTTAAAACATGTTAGAAATGTTCTGAAAACGATTTTAAAAATGTTTTGAAAAATGTTTTCCAAACATTGCAGGACAATGTTTTTGAAAAACGTTATGATAACGTTTAAAAAACCATACAAAATAACGTTGTAATAACGTTTTAGAAAATGTTGTTGTGCTACCTGGGATGAATGACGACCCTCTTGAGAATTTCCACTCACATTGAGGCACCTTCATTGCCTTTGTCGGACTGCAAATCTAGATTTATATCACTAAGGGTCATTGAGTAGTGAGGAATAATTTTCTGGCCAGCACTTAATTACTGCAACACAGGACCTCAGTTTCACGATCTCAGTCATCCTGAAGGGCCGATCTCCACGCCCTATAGTGGGATTCGAACCCGTGACGTAAGGATCGACGTCTTCAGGTCTGTGACTCCAGTGCAAACGTTTTAATCGCTGCACCACATGACGACACGCATTGATATATTTTAATGTTATAAGAATCTGTAAAATGATATGGAAATAATGAACGTACGTTTATTACAATTTTTCACAATAAAAATTTTAATGCATTTGAAAAAAAATATTTCCGTAATATGATGAGTTTTTTATTGTCATGAGCTAATAAACATGTATAAATGTTAGTAATCATATTCCTGCCTCTCTAAATTCAAAAGATGTCAGTTAAATTTTACTCCCTGCAGTATATTTTGCAAAAGAGGTCAAAGGTCTACATGGTCAAGGTCAAGTTAACTTTTATTGTCCCCCGCTTGAAAAGTGGGGGTTATTAATTTGGGTCTGTCCGTCCGTCCGTCTGTCCATCCGTCCGTCCGTCTTTCTGTCTGTCTGTAACGCTTTCGTTTCCACACGATATCTCGAGAACCCTTTGAGCTTTCGAATTGAAATTTTACATAGCAACTCCCTATGGACTAAAAAAGAACTCTATTGATTTTGAGTTCAAAAGGTCAAAGGTCAAGGTCATAAATTCGCATATTCTGTCTGTTATAACACTTTCGTTTCCGCGCGATATCTCGAGAACCCTTTGAGCGTATGCAATAAAATTTTACATAACAACTCCCCGTGGCCCAAGGAAGACCCCTATTGATTTTGAGGTCAAAAGGTCAAAGTTCAAGGTCGTAAATTTATATATTCTGTCTGTTTGCTGCACTATCGTTTCCGGGCGATATTTCAAGAAGATTTTGAGCTTTTGCAATGTACATGTAATTTTATACTAAAATACCCTTGGGCCTCTCTCAGCCATCTCAAAGTGTCCCGCCCCGTTTGTTTTATTTGTATTTATTTAAGCATTGAATTCATATTTTTGGATGTCTTCGGTCCTATGACACACCTGGCCGTGCCGAAAAAGTTGAATACCGCGCGTTAGCTATGATAATTTGTCGGCACGACCAGGTGTGTTATAGGACCGAAGACATCCAAAAATATGAATTCAATGCTTATATTTACATTCTCTAATTTTCCTTCTTCATAATTGCTTATTTCGTTAATCTCAAATATGAATTTAGCCCCCTTCAAAACTGTCGTTGTTAATAGATGTAAGAGCTGTTTGTGACGTCAAATGACGTTAGATGACGTTGCAAAGTTAAATGACACAAACAAACATTGCGAGGAAAAAAGTGGCAAATTAATTCTTAACGCACATTACGTTAATTTTTACATTAATTTTTCAGGGTTAAAGTGGCACAGTGACGCACAAGGGGGAAAATTGACAAATGTAGAATTTTCGCATGACCTCTGTAAATTTTGTTCAATTCCTTAAAGTATTAGGTTTCAGAAAATTCAGGTTTCAGAACCTAAAAATTAAAATTATACGGGGAAAAATAAAAGTAAAAATAATTTCTGTCTGCCCCAGAACGAAAATATTGCAAAATAGCCTGGTACTTCTTCCTTCCTATCATACGCGTGCGCAGAAAAGTGTTTGATAAGTTTCCATAGTTACCATGGTCTCAGGTATCCACGAATGAATATAAATAAACCAAAAAATTTGATGCAATCTTTTTAAAAAGTTGTTAGAACATATTTCTCACCTTTGCATGCTCCAGTTGAATTTTGTTTACAAGTTTGAGCTAAAAATAAGAGTAGCGTGACCTTGACATATACGAAGCAACGAAACGGTTAATACAACCTTTGTTTTTCCGGCACTTATATTGTGCAGTCAATTCTTGCAGTTGAATTGTCATATCTTCGCTATATACTCATAATTTTCGTAAGTCTTTCTCTGTATGCTACAGAATCTTAAAATTAAGATATGATTTTGACTCACTGTGCCGCTTTAAAGTTTTTCATTAAATTGAAATAAAACATTTTAGAATTTAGTGTTCTTAGAGTATTGAAAATGCATATAGTTCCTACTGTGTATTCTAACGCGCGGTGACAAGGTTTCGCGAGTGTTATAGAAATTTGAACGTCGTAGATTTCTAATGGATTTCATAAGGAAAATTACACTGAATGTAAATAGTTTATTGTATTACATGTCGCTATTTTTAGCACAGCGGCATGAGGAGAGTTATTACGCACAAAACAGGTTCTCGGCGGACTTTATTTTCTTATTACAACTATTAGAACTGTTTAATAAAGGCTAAATTAGACACCATGCATTGTGTAAAATTTTGACAATATCTAACGTGAATATATACATGTATGTGACTTCATCTTTGCATATAATTGTCGTTGATCGTAAGCGGTTCCGTGGTCTAGTTATGTAAAATATCCACGACGTCATGTGACGTCACAGTCAGAACTTTCCAAATTGCTCGTGCAATTTGCTTTCCATACGCAAGAATGTCTGATCATGTGACCAACTGCATGTCATTGAAAATTGAATTTCAATTATTAGTGCTAGCATTGTTAAATAAGGAAAGACATCAGCAAATGTAAATATTCAAAGTTCAACAATGTATTGGAGAAATGTCTCATTGTCAATGTCCGTGACATTTATCCAATTTGGACATTTGTGGAAGAAAAAAAATCCCACAGGAGAAAATATCCCATATGATGACACATTTTCACACATGGAATAAAGGTGGGATAATTGATGGGACTAAAAATCCTAACATTCTTCCAAAGGATGCAGACTTGTGAGTTCAACATCAAACAATGTGATAATGCAAAGAAATCCCACCACGCATGTGTTATGATATATATTTTTTTAAATCACTGGTAGAAATAATAGTAATTTAAATGTCTGGACAATGTCGTATTCGGAGTTAGATGTCGCATTATTCCATGTCGGCAATCAAGGTAAAATGTAAAAGCCATAAGCCAAGCTAAATATTTGCTGAGAACTGTAGCTCTCCAAAAAAATATATTGACAAAGCGGAGAGCTACATGTACAGCGCCACCCATTGAAAAAAATGTATATTTATTGCACACAAAAAAGTGTGCTGTTTCTCGATTTATTTCTCCGTGTTTTTAAAACTTTCATCTCGAAATATTACTTACCTTTTGTTCCTTACATATTCTTTCACTGTTTCCACTACAAAACATTCCTTGTTATTGATTTTAATAGCCCTCCTGGCCCTGAGATTGAGATCCTCGAAAATTTCGTCTATTTTTACTGTCATTTTTTTGCAAGATAATTCAGTCTAATGTGCTTTATGCAGATGTAAACTACGAGAGTACTTGATAGAGAAGTAAGGAATTTTTTGAAATCTAGCTTTTTTGCAATTGAGGTAAGAATTTGGAAGAATCAATCCAGAACCAAGCGCAACTTTTTGTGCGCAATAAATGCATGTATTCAGTTTTTTTTAATGGGTGGCACTAGCTGTAGCTCTCCGGTCTCTCATTTTTTTTCGGAGAGCTACAGTTCTGCAGCTAGTTATATACATGTATGTGCAAAATATATTACTTTGGTTTCCACGCGATATCTCAAGAAGACTTTGAGCTTTTGCAATAATTTTTTGTACAAATGCTCACGACTAAGGTAGGTCCCTATTGATTTTGATGTCAAAAGTTCAAAGGTCGAGGTCATAAACTCAAAATTTCTGCCTTTTTAAACACTTTCGTTTGCACACTATATCCGGAGATACCTTGTCTTTTTGCAATGACATGTTATATCACCACTCCCTATGGCCTAAGGAAGACCCCTATATTTTTTTTATAGTTCAAACTGTCAATGGTCAAGGTAATTTCAAAGATTGTGTGTGTATGTTAAAGTATCATTTCCGGGTATATTTCAAGAAGCTTTTGATTGATTGATTGCATATTGTTAACGTCCATCTCAAGAATTTTTCACTCATATGGAGACGCCACTACTTGACGATGGAGAGCTGCAAATTTTGTCTTATACTCGGCACTGAAGTTCATTGAGCAAGGAGGGATCTTTTTCGTGCCAGTACCTACTTCGACACGGGACCTCGGTTTTTACGGTCTCATCTGAAGGACCGGTCTCCACGTCCCACTGTACGGATCAAGTCCTTACTTCGCGACTTTAGAGCAGACGCTCTAACCACTGTGCCACACGGGCGACCAAATGATTGTTGAAATCACGTACTTATTTATTAATTGATGAATTATTAATTTAATTTTATTAATATATCCATTTTAGCTTTAGGGGTTAAGGATTTGTATTTGATTATCAGATTCAATCGCAGTCTTATTCTGTTACTATCCGTGGATAAATA
This sequence comes from Saccostrea cuccullata, assembly GCF_032062105.1. Lineage (NCBI taxonomy): Eukaryota > Metazoa > Mollusca > Bivalvia > Ostreida > Ostreidae > Saccostrea > Saccostrea cuccullata. Next base: position 22,567 of record NW_026927468.1, on the reverse strand, counting down.
TGAAACTAAAAGCAGGCGACACTTGCGTTCCTCTAGATAGTTTTGTTAAAAAATGATGATCAACACCAGAAGTAAACTTCAGAAAAAAAAATTTAGATTGAATTGATCAAACATCAATTCCATGGTCATTTCAAAAGTCAAAACAGTATTGATACATGTAACAAGTAACTCTTATTATATCTTAATTTTTTTTATTTGAAGAAAGCTGACGTATATATTTAATATACCCTCGATCACGCTATTTCTACACTGACAAATCAAATCTGTATGCACTGTTAGAAAAAAAAAATGCAGTAATGATGCATTTAGAAAAGTATTCTAATTTTTATTAACACACTTCCATACCTTACCCATTTAAACAACTAATAAACAAAATAAGTATTATATACATGTAATTTGATTTTGCGGATTCTCGAATTAACCCATTCTTAAGTAACTTTGTTACATTATGGATTTTTTAATGTTTAACTTTGTGCATTACCATTGTGAGTAAAATTGAGAATAATTCTTTTAATTTAGCCTAGATTAAATATTGTGATAACCTTATGATAAGCTTTTTGCAGCCCATCAATTAAAATGGATGTATTTTTAAGAATTAATGTTTATATTTGTATAATTATTTATTAATGCTGATGTTATTATTTAGGCTCTGTACCTGCCATAGTCAGAGTTAAAAAGAACACTAAAACTATAATGACAGTGAAAAAACTTAACTAAATGATTTTAAAATCCAGAACATGATTACAAAAATAAAGGAAAACGAACTCATCTACGGTGAACACCTTTGCTTGAGACATCATCACAAAATCAGGTAAAATTGTGTACAGCTGCATAAAAAAAATAAAAGGGTAAATTTATTATGCTTATTGAATAAAACTATCAGTCTAAACCAATCCAATTTGCTATAAAGTGATCCTTAGTACCGCCATTAAATTCCTTACTGAAGTGTGTGCCTTCTTGATAGGTATTTTTATAGTACACGGTGGTGCCGTTTGTTAACCACCCTATCCACCACCCGAAGGTCCCCACCGTCATTATAGTGTGGTGGGTCCTAGTAAGCAGGGCCATGTCTCGTGGGGGAGAGATATCGTTCACAAAGTGGACCCTTTCATAACTCTTCATAACCTCTCGAGCCCACGCGACGCCATTACCACACACAATAAAGAGAACATCTTGATATTTTTCTTGAAAAAAGGTTATGGCATTATGAATATAGGCTTCAGTGGCCACATTGTAACCGTAGTCTATAAAGAAATATTCTTTTTTGTTCACGTAATCTCCTCTTCGTACATGGACCCCTACTAGAACGGTCTTCTCAGTCACCCCTTTGTTTGCAAAAGAAGCAACTATGGTTTCCAGTTGATCCTTGGCTGCTTTTTGTAGACGGGGTTGAAAGGTAAACATTCTGCGAATTTCCTCTTCATCACCTTTGAAATATTTCCAAGACTGAAAAAATCCCCAGACTTGCAGAGGAAGTTTGAGATTTTCTAACGATTCATCATAGGCGCAGTTCCATTTATCCTGGTACAGAGAATAACACGAGCAAGAATATGTATTATCGTACCTCCAGTTCAAACCGTCTAAGGTAAATATGTCAGCAAGAGGGTTTTCACTGCTAAATACTACTTCAGAGTTATGCCTCTTTTTTGAAAATGAATAAAGAAAGGCCTCCTGGAACATAGCATTGGCCATACGTCCTGTGATCGAAATGCAAACTGCATTTTCTAGTCTAAAGACCATGCAATGAAATTTCCGGGAGATGAAATAAACGAATAGCACCACTGCTAGGACTTTTAGTAATGTTCTACCTGAAATAGAAAAATGTTTCTAAAAACAAATAAGTGAAATGCAAATGCTGATGAAAATATGTCTTTAATTTTTTTTGTCATTGAGTCCAGAAAATACTACATTCCCAACCATTAAAACCAAATCACTTTATGAATTTTAAAGAATTTTATACAGGGAAATTTAGTGCCCTACTTTCATTTGTATAATATATTAAGACTAAATGAAAGGAAATAAATACTAGTAAATATTTCAGAGTTAATGATATTGATATCCCCCACCCTGACACGGATGTTTATAATTTATTAAAAAACGAGGGTCAAAACTAGTCAACAAGGGAGTAGCTTACCTTTACGATGTAGAAATATTATCACGGAATTCTTAATATTTTTCATGATGCTATCATCTGCAATAGATAAAATGGAAATAGGTGAAAGTTTTCAATGGATGCGTTAACATCAACGTTATTTGTCTGACATATACTTAGTTTAAACTTTAATTCATTTAAATTAGACATCATATATACACAATACATAGTACAAACAGGATTCGGAAACAAGTTGTAACAACTTATATTAATCCGTTTCCTTAAGTTAACTTTCAACTATAAATAAACAAATCCGTTTCCTTAAGTTAACTTTCAACTTTGCCCTTGTTGAATGACAATTATAATGGGAAAAATAACAGCTAAGAAATAAAGATGAAACAAAAATTGTAGAGAGAGATATAACATTTAACATTGATAGTAAATGAGGAATAAACACAGTCATACAATGCATATAAACATAATAGCAATACGGCCATAATATTCAAGTTACAAATCTTTTAGAGGCAGAAGTAAATTGATGCACATGTTTAAAAATGTTGGTATTAAAGGAATAATTCTTAGTAGAATCTCCAAAGAAGAAAAAGTGACTGGTCCTAATGTCAATGAATTTTTTCCTTGAGTCAGTGTAAAGAGGACATTCTAATAAAAAGTGTGTTGTTGTTTCGATTTTTCCATTAGGATTATATTATATGTTTTGCAAATAAATGGGAATTAAGTGTACTACGTCTAAGTCGTAGCTTACCAAATAAAAAATATTTTGGGGTTTTATAACAGTTTGTGTTAAGCACGCGTTTTAAATTAGATACTGATTTTCTTGAACATTAACATTGTTCCCTTTTGTAGTGGATGGTAAAAAGATTGTGCATAATGGTTCGTAAACTTCTGTTGAAATGCACAGGATAATGGTGTGTTTCATTGATTCTTAATTAAAGAAGATAAATAATCAGGCGCACTTCCATAGACCAAAATTTGATTACAAAAATGTATCCCACCCAACTTCTCGAAAAAGATCATTTAAACTTAAGTTTAGTGCGCCTGTGACTATGAGAGAGTTATCAGCTAAATCATTTGGGATATTGTCCCAAATTACATCTGCATACTCAATAACCGGTCTTACAAATGAGAAGTATAGTTTTCTACGGATTTTCTGTCTAATAAAAATTTGAGTCGTCTTAGAATGTGTAACCTAGATGACGCTTTAGCCAGACAACCTTAACATGATATGACCAATGACCGTTGTCTGAAAAATGTAATCCTAGGTGTTTATGATGTGACACTTCACTTCTCTTTTGTCCATTCAAATACAAGTCTGGGTGTGAAGTTTGGTTACGTTTGGTACTGATTGTTAAGCTTTCTGTTTTTTTGAGGATTAAAGGTAACTAACCATTGATTAGACCATTTATGGATTTTGTCAAGATCACTATTTAAAGTTGTACTTGCGATAGTCGGGTTTTCAACAATATATATAAAAGTGGTGTCGTCCGCAAATAATTTAACTAGATGCTGTCATGAGACAGTAATACCCGCACTAAGGTGTTTGCCTCTAAATACACACTCGTACATATTAGGCTTAAAGCCTTCCAAGGAAAAGTCAAATAATTCTATAATTTACACAGTACATGTATTCGTCACATTAAGTATAACATTCTCAGACCCTGTGACTTTGTGACCTATGACTCAGTGCCTCTTATATGTATTTTATATGCTTCATAGGCGTCGGAAGGAAATTGAAAGTGGGGAGGGGGGGGGGGGGGCTAAACCAACAAAAAAGGTAAACCCCAATTTTCAATACATAGAAAATGTCCATCTTTCCAAAAAAAAAAGGGGGGGGGGTAAGCCCCCCGGTTCAGACGCCTATGTGTGAATTAGATTTTAAAAAATGTTTTGCTCATAATTGGTACCTTTTTAAATTTAATAATGCTCCCCCCAAAAAAAAACACCACACACACACACACTCTCACGAACCGTACTTTTTTTTTAAATAGGATACACATGAAGATGGAAAAGTTATGTTAAAACATAGTTTGTTATGAATTAATTTTAAAATTTGTTCTTGAACCACCGGGTATACGTGTTTACATGTAAACACCTTTTGGAAAATTTCTACATTACATTGGGTTGCGTCACCCATTATCATATTTTTAGATTAAGCACCACTCGGCACACCTCGGCCGATTCGTGCTTCATCTGCATTTAGCCAAGGTTTGTCAAATAGGATAGCATGCACATGCTGCAGTGTGATGTGTATTGAAAAAATCATTTTGTGTTATAATTGGATTATATATTTCATGAAGTTCACAGGACCTATGACAGTCGGTAAGTACACGTTTAAGTATAGATTGGGGTAAAATGAACCGAAATGCAAAATTTAGATTAGGTTAAAGTTCAAAGATCATCGCATGCCACAGTAAAGTCGGATTTCACATTGTGAAGTTATCTCCCGTTGTCGATGTGACATTCGGTTACATTATGTACAGGTGCAGATCCAGATTTTTTTTCAGGAGGGGGGAGGGGGGTTCACACCTCAGTCAAAAAAATGTCAGCCCAGAATTTTCTTACAAGCAAAGACAAAAAACTGAAAACAAAATAAAAACAATGATAGTGGGGTCGTGGGGTCTATGTTTTCTAAGGGGGATGATGTCCAAAGTAATTTTTTTATTTGCTTCAGTATATAGTCTTATTTAAATAAGAAAGCAAACTCCAAGGGGGGGGGGGGTCCAATCTCCCTAGCCACTCCCTGTTCGTGAAATTGCAATTGATCTTGTGACTCCAAAATAGATTTTTTTTCCATTTGACTATATATATATATATACATATTTTGTTTCTTGTGTTTATAAATAATGCCTGACTGTTTGTCTGCAGAAATTTGATCAGTAATTTGGCTTAAATTTTTGATCAGTAGGTACTAGGGTTTTCATGCTTAACATGTGTATTCATTATAAACTTTCAACAGGTATAAATATGTTTGACCTTGGCCCTAGAGTTAGACCCATGCACTTAAAAAAAAAGAAATTAACCTTGTCAATTAACTTTTGAACAGGAAGTACTAGGGATTTCTTTATATTTCTTTATATTTCACATGTGTATTCCTTGTGACAAGACTTTCTTTCGATACCATCAATTTTAACCCTTTGACCTTGACCTTTGAGTTTGAGGTACATTTGAGAAACCTTCGCCATAAGCTGCCATACGTGGGCATCAGTGTTTAACAAACACATCTTGTCTTCATTACTTTTAAGTGGCGGTGTCTCCATATGAGGGAAAAATTCCCGAGATAGATGTTTTCACAACAAACAAACAAATTACTAAAAATAACATAAAACATGAACATGTTGGTTGTATCTCTTGATTACATAAATATTTTAAAAATAATTACATGTATTATAAGATTTGAAAAGGTTGTGCATCTTAAAATTGACTAAGTTCTGTGGTTGAATTAGCTATAAAAGTTTACTAGCTTTATTTTGCTACTCAAAACACATTGATTGTCAATGAGTATTTTTAATGATACGTACTGTTTTCTGAAATGTTCAGTTTTTTCAACAATGGATACATATGTCATACATTTTCAGTTTCTCAAAAAATTGCATAAAAAAGTTTTTCAAATACTGTAACCATGTAACCTTTACAAAATACATGTGAATCCTATGTTTTTAGCTCATTTGAGCTTTTCAGGTTTTTTTAATCACATTACGTCTGTCGTCCATTTGTTTGTATGGAAACTTTACATTTTTAACTCGTCTACAACCACTGGGCCAATTTTAACCGAATTCACATTGAAATCAGTATATGTACATCTGTATGTCAGTCTGTCAATTTAACCCTGGTCATCACAGTCATATCTATTGAATGAGAAGAGACAAGGCATTTGTATTACACATACGTATAATCAATATCTACCTGTGACAATGCCATGATTTTTTTTACCCATGACCTTGAAGTTTGACCTACTTGCAAAAAAATTACATTGTTTTAAATTCATTATTTTAAAAGAATTCATATTATACATGCATGTATATTATTTTCTATGATAAGACCTTTCTAAATAAATCATGAATCTGTGACCTTGACCTTGAAGCTTAACCTACTTTTCAAAATATTGCATTTGCTTATAACTTTGGATTGAGAAGAGATATGACTTTCACATTTGACATGTACAATACTCGTAAGAATTCAAGATGTTTCCTACATGCTATGATTTTTTACCCTATGATGTTGATGTTTTACCTAATTTTCAAAATATTTAACTCTCCTAAAAGATGATCAGGCTACTGATTTGCCCCCCCGGGGCAAAATCAAAATTCCAAAACCTTACTGCACATCTACATGACACCACCAACCATCTCCCAAAAGATGATTAGGCTGCTGAGTAAAATGTAGAAGGAGTTCAGGGAAGACGGGGCTTTTAGCATAAAAAATATCATTTCTCGACCCCCATTTGACCCCTCGGGGCAAAAATCAAAATACCGAAACCTTACTGCACATCTACATGACACCACCAAACATCTCCCAAAAGATGATTAGGCTGCTGAGTAAAATGTAGAAGGAGTTCAGGGAAGACGGGGCTTTTAGCATAAAAAACGTCATTTTTCGACCCCCATTTGACCCCCCGGGGCAAAATCAAAATTCCAAAACCTTACTGCACATCTACATGACACCACCAACCATCTCCCAAAAGATGATTAGGCTGCTGAGTAAAATGTAGAAGGAGTTCAGGGAAGACGGGGCTTTTAGCATAAAAAACGTCATTTTTCGACCCCCATTTGACCCCCAGGGCAAAATCAAAATTCCGAAACCTTACTGCACATCTACATGACACCACCAACCATCTCCCAAAAGATGATTAAGCTACTTTGTCAAATGTAGGAGGAGTTCAGGGAAGAAAAGTGTGACAGACGGACGGACGGACGGACATGAGTAACAACAATATACCCGAACTTTCTTTAGAAAGTGCGGGTATAATAATGGATATTATGTCGAACACAATATCATTTATATAGACAAGGAATAACAGTGGGCCCAATATTGAGCCCTAGGGCACGCCAGCCTCAATATTGCACCAACCCGATGAAGATGAATTTATAACAACTCGTTGTTTACGACCTTGAAGATAACTTTCGAACCAATGGTAAAGTTTCCCACCTACCCCAGCTTGTTGAAGTTTATAAAGCAAATCCTTATGCCAAACTCTATCAAACGCTTTGCTTATATCACAAAAGACAGCACGCATGTACCTCCTTCCCCGAGTCTAATGCTCGACCAATATCGTTCGATATATCTAATAATTGATTGACTTTTGAGTCGCCGGAGATAAATCCTGACTGATTATTACAAAAGAATTTCTTTTCTACAAAGTAACTATAAATATGATTATGAACACATCTTTCCATGACCTTCCCAGTAATATACACAATAATGAACTAGATGCTGTCATGAGACAGTAATACCCGCACTAATGTGTTTGCCTCTAAATACATTGGAAAAATTTCTACATCACATTGGGTTGCGTCACCCATATTATCATATTTTTAGATTTAACACCATTCGACACACCTCGGCCGATTCCCACTTCATCTGATAAGGTGACGGAATCGACGAAGATTTGCCGAATGGTACAGCAACAGCACATGCTGCAGTCTGGTGTGCATTGGATTAATTCATTTTGTGTTATAATTGGATTATATTTCATGAAGTTGACAAGACCTATGACAGTCGGTAAGTACAAGTTTAAGTATAGTGGGGGTAAAATAAACCCAAACGATTAGGTTAAAGTTCAAGAAGGGTCAAAGATCATCGCATGCCACACTAGACGAATTGCGAAGTTATCTCCCATTGTCGATGTGACATTCAGTTACTGCCAATACTGGTGCAGGTCCAGAAATTTTTTCGGGAGTGGGGAGAGGGGTTCACATCTCAGTCAAAAAAATCCAGCCCAGAATTTCCTGACAAGCAGGAGAAAAAAACTGAAAACAAATAAACAAAATAAAAACAATGATAGTGGGGTCAATGTTTTCTAAGTTAGGGGGAGGATGTCCAAAGTCATTTTTTATTTGCTTCAGTATATATATATATATATATATATATATATATATATATATATATATAGTTTTGTGACAGGCGGATTGTGGGTTATTTAGCGTCTTTTACACTCACGTTGTGGGTATCATGGATGGTTTGTGGGTCATTATATATTGACCCACAAACCACCGCCTCAAAAACTTGTGTATTGCTATAATATAAACCATATTTTCATATTTTACAAAAAAAATATTTTGACCCATAATTACATTAATCAAAAATGACCCACAATGCAATTTTATATACATCAATTCTTACCACTCAGTGGATTGGATGAATTTTGTGTGTGACCCACAATATTCTATATACTTTCCCACTACTCACTGTTCTTTTGTTCGGGGCGTATAATGGAAAATATCGGGAATTAATAGTTATGTAGCTTATCAGCCGAGTATTTTTAAATCCTCTACGCAGCTTTTAACGATGCATAAAAGATAGACGCGTGTATATCCCACAATGTTCTTTCTACATATATATAATGACCCACAACTATGTATATATATCACAATGATCCCACAATATTATATATATGTGCAAAAAAATGACCCTCAATTATATCATGTAAACATTATATTTTTTCATGAACATTTATATACTTATCAGTTATTATGTATAAACAAACATTTGTATGTACATTGTTTTTTTTTGTTCGGGAGCATATTATGGTAAATACCTTGAATAAATAGTTAGGAAGCTTATCAGCCGAGTATTTTTAAAGCTTTTATGCAGCTTTAAACGATGCATAAAAGATAGACGCGTTTACTAAGTATTCCCACAATGTTCTTTCTACAAATATATATAATGACCCACAACTATGTATATATATATATATATATATATCACAATGATCCCACAATATTATATATTGCACAAAAATGACCCACAATTATATCATGTAAACATTATATGTTTTCATGAACATTTATATACTTATCAGTTATTATGTATAAACAAACATTTGTACAATGTACATGTATGTACACTGTTCTTTTGTTCGGGAGCATATTATGGTAAGTACCTGGAATTGATAGTTATAGGTAGCTTATCAGCCGAGTATTTTAAAAGTTTCTTCGCATCTTTTAACGACGCCTAAAAAGGTTAGGTGTATATATCCCAAAATATTCTTTCTACTTATATATAATAATCCACCAAGGTATATATACATATCATATTGATCCCATAATGTTATATATATGTGCACAAAAATGACCCACAATTATATCATGAAAACAATATGTTTTCATGAACATTTATATACTTTTATTTTCATTTCCAATGTCTTTTTTCGAGATAAAATTACCAATTGTAAATGTACTTTATTTCGCCATCAGTGTATTGGCGCGGTTCCAAAACAAACCACGCACAGGGCGGAACAGGGCGGAACGTGGATTGACGGAATCAAAGCATGTAAATATAAGGAATAACTGTCTTATTTTTCAATTTCATGATCGATTTGCTTGCGTGATAACTTTATGCAAATTATCACGCAAGCTAATCGATTGATCACTTCATGAAATCGAAAAATTAGACAGTTATTCCTTAAATCAGTTATTATATATATAAACATATGTAGGTAAAGTGTTTCATGTACAATATTGATACATTCATGTATATATCATATAGATAGCATAATGTTTCAATCAATGATCTCTGTTACGTTAATAATGTATAGGCCCTATCAATTTTATTTCCGTATACAATGAAGTCCATTGAACAGGTCGGAGAGAATACTCGAAATCGGGTATTATCCGTGAAATCGCGTATAATACCCGATATTAGGGTAACGTTGAATCCGCGAAATTGGGTATCCATCTCCAAGCCCTTTATAGTCGTCTCTACAAGTGATTAACTCGCCTGATTAAAATTAATTGTTAGATTGCTGAAATTTACTTCAAGCGAGTTTATTACCTGTAGAAACAACTATAAATGGTTGGGAGGTGGATAAAATATACATATTGGCTACAGAATGTGTCAAGAATTGAGGAGTGAACGTAAGTTGATAGACCAATGCTAGAAAGTGAAGAAAATCTTCCAAAAGTGCGCAAAAAAATATTGCGTAAATTGCATCTTTTTTTGCATTACGGGATCTGTAGCGTTATGGTAAAAGACAAATACATAAAACCATTACGCTACAGATCTGCAGCTAGTAAAAAGCAACACAATTTTACATCCAAAGTGTTAAATTATATATAACTAAATTTTGTTTGTATTTTAGTTTTTATTGGTAGATATCCGAAAAGGAACGCAAAATATTTTTCAATAATCTGGTTTGGTATGGGGACACACCCCTTTGACAACCAACTGAATTATCTGTATCCATACAATCCCCTCATTTCCAGTCCTTGGGATTCATGGAAAATTCCAAATTTAATAAATGTACCTTTAACTTCAAACAGTATCTCCATCTTACCTCGTGTAAACAAACACCATGCCAGCTAAATCTGTGTTTCAATTATTACCTCCCCTTGTTTCATATCACTTCGGTTACTAGGGATGTATTATTGAGCGGCAATTTGAACTCATAAAAAAGAGCACAATTTTACACCCACATTTGTTAAACTATTCAAAAATTGAATTATAAGGAATGACTCTATTTTTGTTTTTGCCAAATTATTTGATTTTAACCTGGTTTGGGTCAGTTTGACCAAACCAGGTTATAATCGAATGATTACGCCAAGAATTTGAGTCATACCTTAATAAAATTAAATTATAAGGAATTACTTTAATTCTTGGCCATATAATCGAGCATAATCTGGTTTCGGTCAGTTTATGCTTTATTATAAACCGTAAACTGACCCAGACCATATTATACTCGATAATCTGGCAAATATTTTCCTTTATATAACACTACTGAAAGCAATTCGTATCTAAGCATTGAATTCATTTTTTTATGTCTTCGGCCCTATAACACACCTCGCCGTGCCGACAAATTGAATACCAATTGAATACAAATTGGTATGATAATTTGTCGGCACGGCCAGGTGCGTTATAGGACCGAACACATCCAAAAATATGAATTCAATGCTTATATTTGTATTCCCTAATTCCATTAACGTTGCCTTTTGAATTTTGGTGTTCTCGGCGACGTCACGCTGGAAACGGTGACGTTAATGGAACGGTTGGTAACGTCACAATTACTAAATATGGAGGAATGCGAATCCAAGCGAAACACTCGCATAATAAAGATATTTCTCCTTCAAGAACTTGAAAGCGATGAGATGAATGTTTGTGACGACGATGTTACGCCAGAGGTTATACGTCATCTCTTGTCAGAAAAAAGAATAAGCCGACAGCGTATTTCTGATTATTTCAACGTAACAATACCAGGATACTCCCCAGATGAATTTTCCTCGCATTTTCGAATGCGAAGAGAGACTTTTGAGGAAGTCTGTAGACAGGTATGCTTTAAATTATTAATAAATCGCTCAAGAAAATACACCATTTCATATATAAAATGCTTCCAATGCAAAGTCTATCGATCTGCCCAAGGGCTGCGTTCAATAGCTGAGTTTGATAACTGTTTTAAAATTCTTTGTTTGATATATTTTAAAATTTTTAGTAATGTTCACAAATTCTTCTAGGCAAAAAAAAAGGGGATTTATTGTAAAAAGTCTATGAAATGCTTTATTTACTATTATTTAAGTGTCCATTCTAGAACTTAATTGCGATCGCTTATATGCGAGAAAAATAAAATAATAAAACAGATAAAATTGCGCCCCATTAAGAGTACCCGAGATGCGCAGAATTAAAAATCGATTCAACATATGAATTGAAATTTAATTTTCTAGTATCTTATATCCATGGATGTATAGTGGAGTCATATAACATTTCGTTAAATAAACTTCCAAGCGTCGCAATTAATGTTTATGTTTATGTGTGTAGAAGAGTTCTGTTTTTAACTTCATATATGGCCTATTTTTTATAAGTTCAGACTAGCTAAAATTTAAAAAAAAAAAGATCTTTCTATTTGTTTTGCCTCTTTATATAAAGATAGGACTTTCCTGTAAATTTCACAATTTAAATAAATCGTGTTTTATAAATATCAAAGATTTAAAACAATAACCGAATTATTTGAATTTGAACGTAAATAACAAATTTCATTTGAACCTACACTTAAAAATCTTATATTTTTATATTTTACTTAGTAATACCATATGTCATATTTAGCTTTCACAAAAGATTTTTTAACGAGGATTATTTATACTGTGATAATATTTTAGCTTACTATGACTTCTTTACACAAACTTGTTTTGATTACGGCGATGCACTTATCCCCCTTCATAATATAATAAAATGTACTTTTGATCATATCCTATAGTATTTTTAAAAATCGACACGTTTATTATTCAATACTGTCATCAATAAAAAATGAATAACCGGTTATGAAATTTATGTACGGTTAGGTACACATATGGTGAAGGGGGGGGGGGGGGGGCTTCAAAAAAAAAAAAATCCAAAATATCATTGAAGTAAACTTTATTTAATTAACAGATACTGTCAACAGGCCACATCCCAAAAGAACATGTTCATGGCAGAGAAATCATTGAACCTTCCAAACAAGTAATGATTTCTATATGGATGTTGGCAAATATGGAAGGATACAGACAAATAAGTGACAGGTTTAATGTCACTTATTCCTCCGTGTACCGATGCTTCATGAGGACATGTACCGCTTTACAATGCCTTTCTGTAGAAAAAATCAAGTGGCCTACTGGTTAGTGCATATGTCTGTGAGGGTGTGTGTGTGTGTGTAATAATAGGTGTTCATTTATAAGCTTTCATTATCAACTTTTAATAAGGGGCCGGCAATGATAATAAAAAACCCTTCACAAAAAATATGACATCATTGGGGGAAGTAAAAGTATTTTTCTTTTCTACAGTAAACAATATATCTAAAAATTATACGGAGCATGTCCAAGTGCCCCCCCCCCCCTTTTTTTTTAATTATTCAGTAAAATAATAAAACTGGAATTTATCGTTACAGGAGCTAGGGCAAATGAAGTCATTGAAGGCTTTGAAAACCTCATGGGTTTCCCTCGAGTTTTAGGGGCTGTCGACGGATGTCACGTTCAGATAAAAGCTCCACAAGAAAAATACCATCCCATGTCTTATCTGAATAGGAAACGGGACTATTCGGTTATTTTACAGGTGAACATATAATTCGGTTTTAAAAATAAGACTAATTGCCTCCATGATTCCTGTGATTTACTAGTAGTAATCCATTCATTTTACTTTTTAGGCAGTGTGTGATCATACTTTGCGGTTCACGGACATTGTATCCGGATGGCCTGGTTCTGTACACGATGCAAGGGTCTTCAAAAATTCCCCCCTTTATGAAGCCAACGAAAACCTCTTTCCTGGCGATACACATATTGTTGGAGATGCAGCATATCCACTGCAAAGGTTATTAAAATCAACATTCATTTAATAAACGGGCAGATTATACTCTTTATGTCCCTGGATCGAAAGATCCTGTGGTATAGTGTTTTTGTCTGTCTGTAGTTAACTTTAACCTAGCCCATAAACTATTGAGTGGGTAGGGCTATGGCTTTCATATTTCACAGGTGTATTCCCTTTGACAAGACCAAATTTGACTTCTTGAACTTGGAATTCGACATACTTCTACAAAAAAAAAAGATAACACTCTTTAACCTAGCCATAACTTTTGAACAGTACAAGCTATGACTTTCATCTGGTATAAATATTTTTACCTTTTGACCTTCACCTAAGAGTATGACCCATTTTTAATACTTCAACCTTGGTCATAACTTTTGAACAGCTAGAATTATGTCTTCATATTTAACATGTATATTCCTTGTAACAAGGCCATCCCTTCGGTACCAACACTTTTGACATTTGACATTGACCTTTTGAGTTTGATATGCATTTGAAAGAATTCAGCCCTTGTCATAAGATGCCACATGAGGGCATCAGTATTTTACAAACAAATCTTGATTTGAAAATCATGTACATTATTTTTATGTATAAGTTATTTGTATTGCATTTCAGTTGGATTTTAACACCATATAAAGATACAGGAAATCTGGCCGAGTGTCACAAAAGGTACAACTTCATACACTCCAACACTCGTCAGATGATTGAAAGAGCATTTGGTTTGTTAAAAGGAAAATGGAGAAGGTTGAGATTCCTTGAGATGACCAAACTAGAAGACGTTCCAAGTGTTATAACAGCAGCCTGTACACTTCACAATATGTGCATAGACGTAAGCCCCCCCCCCCCACTTAAAAAAATCGTCATGAATTTTGGCATTTGAAACACATGTAAAAATGATTCTTGCTCTTTATACTTGATTTCTTTTTCTACAGAACAATGATAATGACCTGGACATGTGCAATGATACCAGTATCTTCCCAGATGCTCCAGCTGTGGGTGAGCCTTTGAACCAGAGTGGATCCGTAAAAAGAAATGCCCTAGCCCAGTATTTCTGGTCTACCAACCGATAATAAACTTCAATGAAATTAAGAAAACAATGCTAAATTTACAAATGTTTCCTTTTTATTGAAATTTAACAAAATGCTTTTTATGTAACATTTACATTAAAAATTTTCAATGATCAGAATGATGTATCCTGAAATTGTAGCTAAATCCAATTTCTGGTTGGAAAAATCCTTTTTTATCATCAGTGAATGCATATAAATTATGTATAAAGTTCAATCAACAACTAATAATAAATTCACATCAATATTTACACCTGTTCTTAGTCTGTTTGTTTTAAAATAATTTTCTAACATAACTTAAAAAGAAAAAAAAACAACAAAACTATCTACTATACCACCTTGAAAAATGATGGTCAGAGTACAAGTAACAAAAAAATATATGCGAATGGTTCTTTCAATTATTTTAACAAAAAAACAAAATTTTAATTGGGTTTTTTTTTTGGAATACATGTATTCTACAGAATTGCATTGTTTTGAAAAAGTATGTGAGATAAACATTCTCCGTAGGGCCATAGACCATAAACTAAGAATATATTACCTTCAGTTAAAATTATCTTTTGAAATAATTTTGAAATTGAAACAATTTAAGCAAAATTTTGAATTAAGATGTTTGACAAAATAGCAAATTTCCAAACAAATATAATATTAAATCAAAACACAAAATATTAAAAATCCAAATAAAAATTGACTTTGGTCTGGTCTTAGTGACATGCACTTACTAATTTGATCTCTGATATCAGAAGAGAAAACACATACTTAATTTTCAAGCAAAGACACTAATCTCTCCATAAGCACCAGCTTTCTTTCATTTACTCTGATCTGCTCCTCCTGAAACTTTCTCCTGTCATCCCTCACCTCAGTCAACAAATCTATCAACTCATCCTCCCTCTTACGCTTAGACACTTTCTTCACTTTCTCACACCCTACTTTACCACTCACCTTCTCATGCCCCTCCTCTTTCTCCCCCTTCTCACTAGTAATTATACTTACACCCTTACTCACACCTACAGATACTGTTTTCAATGGCGTTATTTTTGGATCATCACCCATAACTTCCATCATTTCTTTGTGAAATTCCATGGATCTCCGTCTCTCCCCAGACTTCTTGTTAGCATCCTCTACAGCCTTGTATTTGGCAGTAAGCTTGTTAAATTTTGACTGGCACTGAAGCCAGTCACCAGTAAACCCATACTCGTTCTTCATTTTATCAGCAATTTCTTTCCATAATGCTTTATGGGTTTTCTTTTTCGACGCAAACTCTGCATCCAACTCACCTCTAAAATTGATGAGGCCTTTGGTAAGACAGTTGGTCCATGTCTGCTTTACATCTGCAAAATAAATAATCTCTTTTAATGCATGAAAATTAAATTCAACAAGCAAATTCAAAGAATTTTCTTGTCTTCTGCTTTCATCATCTTACTAGATGAGATGCCATTATTTATGGCATATTGTATATTATGACATATTGTGTCAAATATGAATGCCCTATCATATGTCATTGACATCAAAAGTAATCACCAAAGTTAAAATTTTTGAAAATTAGGACAAGCATAACAGTCAAGGGACAAAAAATCATAGCATGTCTGTAAACTTCTTGTCACAGGTAATTCACATATGAAATATACAAACCCTATCTCTTTCTCTATCAAAAGTTATAAAGAAAAGTCAATGTACTAGATAGGGACGGGTATCGCCAAAAATTTCGTATCGCGATATATCACGGTTTTTCCCCACAATATCACGATAATATCATGATATTTTTAAAAGCAGTTTTTACAATGATATTATATGAAAAGTCATTATTTTTCTAAAAAATATGCCAGAAAAACAAAATTTTACATTCTTGAAATTTTTATGTATATAAAATCAATCATGTTTGGACGGTAAGATGCCGTTCTTTTCACTTTTAACAACATTCTTTATACTTTTTGCAATTGTAATTTGAAAGATTGAACAAATATATGAATAATTTCTGGACTTTATAATATGTACCTAAAAACCGGTATTTAGGTCTCCGTATCACGATACGTATCAGGCAACAAAAAATCGCGATATACCGGTATACCGATAAAATCGCACATCCCTAGTACTAGAGTCAAAAATCATAGTACATTTAGAAAGATCTTAAAACAGGTAATATACAAGTAATATCAAAGCCCTATCTTTTATCTTTCAAAAGTTATGACCAATTTCATGTAAATGTTAATTTTTTTGAAAAGTAGGTCAAACTTCAAGGTCATGGGGCCAAAAATCATAGTATATTTAGAAAGGTCTTACCATATGTAATATACATGTATAATATGAAAGCCCTATCTCTTCTCACTCAAACTTTATGACCAAGGTTAATGTATATGTGACAGACAGGCCAACTAACAGATGAATGAGATATAATGTCCCTTTGCTTTTGTGAAAACGAGGGATATAAATATCAGTGAGGCCTAAAATAAAAATTTATTTTTTTTGCATTTGCCTACCAACCTACTGAAAGTGCACCCAACCCAGACTGTCTTTTTGCCATTTTGTAATATTTTTTTTTCAATTTTTCAGGATATTGAGACTGTTTCATTTATAATTTTAGATATATTTATTTTTATCAATCACTGGTTTAAACCAAGAGTGGATCTTTTTCTTGTTTAGTAGGCATATGAAAAGCTCTAATATTTGCTATCTAACAAATTTCTAAAATCTAAATTAAGGCAAAGTTTAAAAAGCATGCCTACCTACCTACCCACTCTAAAGATTAAAAGTTGGCAACTGCAAACAAAAAAAAATTTCAAGCTTGACCTGAGAAAGAAATATTATCTAATAGATTATACAAGAAATGATGTACCTTGCACAGGTGTGGCAGGGGAAAGTTCTGTGACAGTTGTTTCATTTTCTTCACCTGCTGATACAAAAAATATTTATGGGAAACTTATATTTGCTATTAAATAATGCTATCTATTTTGATTATTTCATTCAACTTTCAATAGTGTACATGTTTTTTAAATTAATTATGGAATTATTAGAAAGTCATATAATGAATACATGGCAAAATTTTGCAATTCAATATACCTGGTATCACATAAAACTTATTTTAAACTGCAAAACAATGTATATTGAGTTAGTTAACCTGAATCTTAAATCACAAAATATAAAGAACTATTTTGAGACATTACACCAAAATCCTTCCTGCATCTATAAAGATTTGTTTACTTACCATGTACAATTGCAACAGTGCTTGTTGCAGCTTTGTGTACTGGCTGACAAGCAGCCCCCTGTCCATGATGTGGTTCTTCTTCCCTGCAAATATACTGAAAACTAGAATGGTATTTAAAAATTTTGAACCTTCTAAATTCTTGTTATCCCTAGTAGCATGAGTAGTGTTTAATTCCTATCATTCTTATTGATGCACAAAATTTCATATCTTAATTAAATAAAACATATCATTGAAAATCTGCATACTGATGATTAAATATGCAGAAAAATTTATAAATTAAATCTTCTGTGATTATTTTAATTACAATGTGAACATACCTTTTCTTTTTTAGTGTGTGAACTTTTACTTACTTTGTACGTACAGTCACTAATAATATAATCTATAATAATCTAACTGTGTCTCACTCTCAGGACAAGCCCTCACCACAGTTAGAATACCACCAATATGTATACTTGCAATGTAGCAAAAGTTAAACCGGGTCCATAGGATAATTATAATTTTAATGATAGAACATTCTATCTAACAGTAACTGTGAATAAAAAAATGTTAACTCAAGACTTGCAAATAAAATACCTGTACACAGTGGTCATGTTGTCCTTAAGAATGAGGGGTTGTACTGGCGAATTTACTTGGCAATTATGCTGATTAAAGTGAGATAATGATAAAAATAACGAATTGCATCCAGGGCAATGCAGAAGCTCAAGAGAGGCCATCGTCAACAGACAGATAAAAAGTAAAAGACTATATTCTTTATCCAGACAGGTGATATGACGCAATAAGCAGTCAAATATGACGTAAAAAGGTGGGAATACTTATCATGCAGTTTGCGTTTAATTACAAAAGGATGTACATAAATAACTGTTTATTCTATATGTGTGGAGAAAATTCGGAGTAGTTGTACTTTACATGTTCAATTAAAAAAATCATATAGAATTAACTATAAACGGATACTTATCCTGTTATTTGTTGGTGGGTGTTCTCCGTAATTAATTTTTATGCACTGACGTTGTAGTTTATCAGAGTCTAAGGAAGAAATCGCCGTTTTGTAGTATCTGTAAACCTCCTCTCGATGACACGACGCCATATTGTTTCTGAATCGGCAATGGTAAAATGCGTGACCGCAATTGCTTGCCGGCAACGCGCGTTCCATTATCCGGCGTCGGCGGCAACATCGGCAAATCCGGCGTTGCCTGTTTAATGGAAAGCAGCACAGGGGCATCTTATCCACTCTGTTCTCTACTTCACATATAAAAATACACAAGGGAAGAATCGAAAGTAGCACACGATTTTTAAAAAAAGTCAAAAAACAACTTACTTGAGAAAAGTTACACAAATCCTGAAAGGAACTAGCGCAAATAATGTCCTAGTACTTATCCAGGCTAAAATATTCCAGATATATCCATCGAAAATAGCTTTTATCCAACTAAAACCCCAGCTTTCTGCACAGTGTGAATCTCTACGCCCAAGAAAAGATAACTCACCCGGATGACAATAGGGTAGTACCCGAGGCCTTCCGAGTGCCATTGGAAGACTTCGGGCACTACCCTATTGTCATCCGGGTGAGTTATCTTTTCTTGGGCGTAGAGATTCACACTGTGCAGAAAGCTGGGGTTTTAGTTGGATAAAAGCTATTTTCGATGGATATATCTGGAATATTTTAGCCTGGATAAGTACTAGGACATTATTTGCGCTAGTTCCTTTCAGGATTTGTGTAACTTTTCTCAAGTAAGTTGTTTTTTGACTTTTTTTAAAAATCGTGTGCTACTTTCGATTCTTCCCTTGTGTATTTTTATATGTGAAGTAGAGAACAGAGTGGATAAGATGCCCCTGTGATTTAAGGGGAGACAGGGAACATGTCACATGACTAAAAGAACATATTACGTCATAATCGGTGGTGATATACATGTTTAACGTATTTAAAATCAACAATTCTTGTGTAATTTAATTCTACTTTTTAAAATTGATTTTTTTAACAATTAATTTTAGAAATTATTATTAATAAAGTTTGTAAAGATGTTGCCATCACAATACAATTTTCAAAATACTAAAAGGAAAGGAAGACAATCTTTTAAACAAACAGGGTGCTACGCTTCGAAGGATGATTTCAACGTGAATACTTGTAACATAAGCAATAAAATTAATACAAGACGCAAATCAGGGAATTGTTGTTTTACAAGCCTATATATTACATAATTATACACTAACACCGGTTAAAATGATTTCTCTGTCCTAGTTCTGAGGGTTTTTTCTAACTTTTTTCCTTTTACTGGCACCGGGACCCAATCATGAGATTATAATTCTACGTTGTACTACACATCCAAGGAGTTCATTTTAGCTATCTCTGGAATTAAACAAAGTGGTATACGTAATGACTTCCTGATAGTGAAAGGAAAATAGGAAAATAAACGTCAACAATTCCTCAGGTATACCTGTGGACAATGATGATATAGTCCGTCCCACGTACCAAATAGACAATTAACTGTACTTTTACATATCAAAATCCATTTTATATGTATATGTACCTGGACTTTCAAAATTCAAACTACATGTATATCAAACTGAACTATTCGATAGATTGTTATTTTTTCCAAAACTATTCCTTGATAGGAACTCACCATTTTCATTTGTATATATACATGCATATGTAGATTGAAAAGACAACGAATTAAATCTCTTCGGAGATATTAGCCGCATCTTCTCGGGTCTTTCCACCTAGCGTAAAAACAACTCCGAATGTATTACTTGAATAATAATTGAAAAAAAAACTCTTATACTAATATGATAATGTGGATTATGGAGTTTAACTTTGATATTACCTAAAATATACTATAGAAGGGACTTTTAAGTCCGTATATTCATTCTCTCCGACGGGTATATTCTGTTTTTGATTTAAAAGCTTGAAAGATGCGAAAAAATTAACATCCGGTTAATATGTTAATGCATTCAAGGCTTTCAAAGCTAGTACACTAGCCTGGTCACCTGGCTCATGTATCTTTGCCAAGAAGTACAGGGACAGGGAACCAGACGACTCGCACACTAACCTCAGATATCAAAGGGGGTCTACCCTTGCTGATTCAGTCATGTGATCATATTTGAATTTCATTCAAATGTTAAACTTTTGAAGTCCGAGTTACTTTGAATTGTGGAACGCACAACACTAAGTTCCTGCTTTCAAAGACTATTAACAAATGATTGTAATTAAAAGCATCTTTTACATCGAAGAATTAGACAAATCATAAAACCTTTCTGATGAACTTTATGCATAACGAAATATAAAATTAGAAGGCAGTTTCCGGCGGAGAAAAATATATCGACCTGATCCGTATTCCTTCACCTATTACACCCGACGTTTGAATGGACGAAGCGGAGTCAGTCGAGGATTGTCGATGTTTTTCCGACCTCTGACGGAAAGAGCCGAGATGATGCAATTGCTCTCCGATCAGCGGATCGTTCAACAACATTGAAATAAATGTTAGATGGATTCTGAATTGTAGTATCTTGTCCATACCTTAAAGAATGTAAATTAAATATTACGCAAAATTTGCAAAGGAGGGGGTAATCAACTGAATACGAAGCGACTCTTATTTTGCATGAATTTTAACAACTTCTGCTTTTAATACATATTCACACTTTCGAATACGAGGCTTGTTCGAAAAATTCCTGGACGATGTAAATCTTCACTTAACAAACTACTTTCAAGATATTTAAAATAAGCCCAACATATTTGTGTACAAATATCTGTTTTGTTGATTTGTGAAATTTCTTTCCATGGGCGTCGGAAGGAAATTGAAAGGGGGACTAACAGAAAAGGAGGGGGCTTAACCAACAAAAAAGGTACCCAATTTTCAATGCCTATATTAAAGTTATTTTTGCAAAGGGGGGACTAATCCTTCCTACCCCCCTTCCCCGGTTTCGACATTTATGCGTTCCGATTTAATAGAAATCAATTTATTTCATTTTAAGATTAACATGTTTTGTGACAAAGGGGCATATATATTGATTCCTCTAACATTTTAACCTCAGAAACTTGATTAGAGAAGAAAAACTAATTGTTATAGCTTTGTTAATTGTATGAAGTATAGAAGAAATGTATAATATATTCGCCAATTTAGAAAGAGAATATCTATGATACAAATAACTTATGGAGAATGAAGTGTGGGCGGGGAGGGTGGGTGCTGATTCATTTGACCTTGTACGAGGGTTGATCCAAAAGTAATGTCACTGTGTGCATATCTTTAATATTTGGCGTCATATTATAAAATATAATGCACCAAAAGATGCACAAACATAAATCTAATCAAAATTGAAAATTTCATCTAATAATGTTCAATTGAATTCATTTTATAGATGTTTAAAACATCAAACATATGGGGTGTCGCCGCGTTACAACTAAACGTCACGTTTTAAAGTTAATACTAGTAGAATGGAAAAAGACAAATACATTTTAAAAAGCATCCAAAAAATCGTCTAATCGTCCTATATTCTAAAAGACAAAATTTACGACATTTTCTAATCTTCAGTTAAAAATTAAATGGCTGCATTGGTTTTTTTTTTCATCATAAACAGTATTGCTAATATCTGATGTATTGCAGAAAGGAAATGTCGAAATGGAATAAAACACCGAAACGAGTTGTAATGTATTTTTCCTTCAAAATCGGGAAATCACAAGTGGAACAGTTATGGTGGTAAATCAAACTCGCAGAGGAAAGAATGTTAACG